>NC_056726.1:322670953-322675953 GCF_019279795.1 Protopterus annectens | reverse complement strand
TGGACACAGATGCATAATTATGTTGAGTGCATAACTAATATCTGAAGTTGTCATTTTCCTTCATTCTTCAAGGAATGGGACAGAGTCCCCAGCTACAATAATCATGGGTGGCCCTCATGGAACCACAAAACCAAATGCTGCCCTGGTCCTGGAGGAGATATCCAACTATATGGACCAAGCAGCCACAGCAAAATCAGTAATGGAAGCACTGGCCCAAAAGGCAAGTGATTTAGCCATGGATCTAACTGAATGAGCTTTTGGAGGTTTAAAGACAATCCCCTCAAAGAAAAAATACCAAGATTGGTAGGAAAATAAGAGAAATATCAGCAATGGTAATATGACAAGTTACCTAAAAAGGTGGAGAGGGGAAGGTTACCAACAATGGTAACGAGGATACTGCAAAGGTAATGAGGGAAGATTAGTAGAATCACTAAAGAAATAAGAATAGGAGGAAAACAACTAAGGGTTTACAAGGAACAGAAAGTTTTTAAAAGATTAATAAAATTTTGAAATTAGCTGAGTATCTACTGACGTGACATGCCACCAGAGCAGCAAACGAGATCAGAGGTAATGGAGAGAGGGGCATTGTGGGTTGAGTCTTACCTCTAGAGTTTTTCGGCTGGCACGAGCTGTACAACTGCTGGGCTGGTTCCGAGGATTGGAACAGAGTCCCAATCATCAAGAATGAATGAAGACTGACAATATCAGATGAACAGATTAAGCAAATCCCATCTGTTATCCATCTGGCTAAGGTAAATTTGGATATGGTTTCCCAACTTGTTTTTGGCCAAGGACACAAAGTTGAACAGTTTTTCTGAAGTCTTTTGTCCTTTGGAGATGAAAATTAAGTTGTCTATGTACATATAAAAGATGGAGCATGTATTCTCCCTTACTGTCAAATTTTGGAAAGACTGGCAAATTGATAACTTGATTCATATTGGACTCTGACAACTTTTGGCAAAAAAGAAGGGTCTGTATGTAAAGTCACTCTGTCTTTGTAAAAAAAATCAAATAAGGCAATTTTGAAGAGTGCCTGGAGTTCAGAAACGCACCTAGCAGACATAACAGCAACTAGAAAAATTGTTTTCCAAGAGAAATTTCAGAAATGACTTAGCTGAAGGCTCAAAGGCAGAGTGAATTAAAATTTGTATCAAAACACTATGATCCCAAGTTAAAGTAGGATCCTTTATCAGAGGTCTAAGCAGCAGTGCATCCTTAACGAATGATGTGCATTTTTTAGAAGAGGCTAGCAGGAAGGTAATGTGCCTTGTGTTGTAATTGAAGATGGCTGTCAATTGAAATTTTACAGTGGAGAAATTAGCACCACCTTGAAAAACTGAAGCAAGGAATTTTAACACAACAGAAATGGGAGTGGTAAAAGAATGCAACTCTGTGCTGCCCAATAGGAAAATCTCTTCCATTTACTCTTACAAATTTTTCTCGTAGAAGGCTTCTGGGATGGAAATAAGATGGTGAACTGGAGAGGAAACCCTGGACTGTCTAGCTATCATTGAAATTGGAGAAACCATGCAGTCAACTTGAGGCCTTGGATGTCCAGATGAATCATTCCCGATGGATGCACCAGTAGACCTGGACTGCAGTCTAGTGTCTAACATGGACATAGTAGATGAGACCACAGGAATGGGAACCACACTTGCGAAGGCCAGCTGAAAAAAATTAGGTATTAAGGCTGGGGGGGGGGGCATAAGTGTACAGGGGACCAGAGGGACAAGTGTGGAGCAGAGCATCTCTCGGTGACCCCCCCCCCCCCCGAGGGTGGAGTTAGGACAATGAACGTTTCACTTGCTGTTGAAGAGAGGGGCAAAAAGGTCACAGCAAAGTTGCCAAGTTGATGAAAAAACACTCCCATCACTGCATGATTGAGAGACCAATCGTGTTGAGAGTCCAATCGTGTGGCATCAGGATGGCCCTGCTGAGCTTGTCGGCTAAAACAATGGCTTTCCCCTAGTATGTGTACTGATACAAGAATGCTGTTGGAAGAGCTCACCCACTGTCATACTCTCAGTCTTCGCGACAAAAGGGGTAAGAGCTGGTTCTCCCTGCTTGCTGATGTATTAAACCATGGATGTATTGACCACCTGGATAGCAGTCATTCCTACAAGGAGAGAGGTTTGAAAGGCCTGCAATGCGAATAGGACTGCTCTCATCTCTAAAACATGGATATGCAAATTGGTCTCTCCTGAGGACCACATGCCTTGAACTGCCCTTCTCAAGAACCCCCCCCCCCATCCCAAATGGGAGATGTCATGGTCAACTTGGCCTTTGGGGATGAAGGATAAAAGGGCATCCCTGACAAACCTCACTGGGCTGCATCCACCAAACTAGGGAGTCTTTGAAGGCTCTTGAAATTTTTAAAAGATGTTTCAAAGGGAGTTGAATCATGGACCACTGTACTGCCAGGGTCCACCGAAGAACTCTCATGTGAGGATGGGCTGTAGGTAACAGAGTGATCACTACAGCCACTGAATCTAAGGCCTGAAGAACCAATCTTGCTTGAGGAGAGGGATGCTCTAGAATCTGTCTGACATGCAACCTTAGGGTTATGACCTCTGCTTTGGGGTAAAAACACAAACTGACAGTGTTTAGGTGAGCGCCTATAAGCTCCAAGACTTGAATTTGTTGAAGATGGGACTTCGAAAGATTGTGATGCCTAGGAATGGACACAACTGGAACAAGTAATCTATGCCATCCTCTAGGAGATGCTTGATTGGTGTGGAAAGGAGCCAATCATCTTAATTAGGAAATTCCAAAGTCTGAGATGAGCTGCCACCACTGCTATACATTTGATGAACACCCTGGGGGTTGTAGTGAGATCAAAGGGCAGTACTCTGAATTGTTAAAGACAGTCTCCCAGCCAAAAGCACAGATATCCTCAAGACTGCCTGTTTATTTTTACTGATATGACACAGTATGCATCTTGAAGATCTATACAGCACATCCAATTGTCCTTCTGTACAACAGGCAGAATGGACTGAACTGTGACATTTGGAACATGGAGTTCATAATATGATTCACATGACTGAGATCCAGAAAAGGTTTCAGGTCTCCTGTTTTCTTTGGCACTAAAAAGAACCTTGAGAAAATTCGCAATCCTGATTGATCTGGTGGCACCTTTTGGATGACTTTTCTAGCAGCTTTTGAATTTCTAGTGCTGCTACTTCCCTCTGATTGGGTGGAAGATTGGAGACGCATCTCTTTTGTGAAGGACTTTGTAAAAAGGGAATGAAATACCCTCTGGACATGATCCTTTGCGCCCAAGAATCTTTTGTGGTAGCTGTCTATGTGTTTAGATGCAAGGATAAGAGCCTCCCCAACTGCTTCCCAAGAAGAACAGTCGGATCACATTACAGGAGCATTGATAAGGGCCCGTCGGAGAAAGAATCACAGGATGTTTGGTCCTGCAGACCCTCTCTGCCGCAAGGATAACATCTTTTATTATTTCCCCCTCTGCCTCTGGGAGAAAAATTCCCACACGAGTCTTGAAATGGTCCTTGAGATTTTCAGAACCACATTTTCTTAACACTGCATTGATTCCTGGAAAAATATCTCTGTGGGGTATACAGACAGTGAAGGTCTTTCCATCTTGCTGACTGTGGGAAGGTGTGTCTAACTGAAACAAAACAGGAAGATCCATCAAAAGATACACTGATGAATGAGGATTTAAAGGGCTCCGCAAAATCATACAATACCATCTAGGCATGTCTTCTAATGACTATTCCTGAACCAGCAGCCCATGAGGAACCTTCAGTTGTGTGAGAAATTAACTTCATGGATGTATTCAACGCAGACTATGGGGTGGCCAATTGAGAGGAACAAGTTTTCTCTTCCTCTACTGACATGGACCCTGGGGTAGACTTAGAGTTCCTTTTTTCAAGTCCCTCTGTAACCCAATAAAGTGTGCCAGGGAATTAAGCCATCCTAGCATAAATACGCTTTCCATATCTGTCCAATGCCCTAGACTCTCTATTAGGAAGAAGGACAGTGGAACTGTGTTTGGCTAGTTCCTTTTTGGTGGCTGCCACAACAGCCATAGTATCTACAGGAATTCCCTTACTCCCAAACTGCCTCTCTTCTGGGGCTCCAAAGTACCTTGTCTGGTCGACAGGGCTCTAGTGTCTGGTTCCTTACAAGCCTGGTGGCAAACAAGGTATACAAGGTCATTCACTGCGTGGGGTGGTGTACACTAGACATAGATGGGCCAGACCTGAAGGTTTCTAGGAACACAGACTCCTCCTGGGAAGGGCTTTGGGAGGACCAGCCACCATTTTGGCTCAGAATCTCTAAAATTTCTCAGGAGGAGACATCGTCAAGTAGTTAACTTGTGGATCCTTCACACTCATCAAAAGTCAGTGTCTTCAGTCAAAGATTCCTGAGGGGAATCTAAATGCCTTCTCTTATGCAATCTCTTCTGATGACCCTCTTTAATGGGATACTCTGCAGAGGTATCAGAAGAAACTGGAAGTTCCTGAATAGGAACTGCCTGGAAGCTCTTACAGGCTGGCTGTCCCTGTGGAATAGAATGACAAGGTTAAACTCAAATCCGATGGAGGAATAGGGCTAGGATCAGAGGATGTGAAACTTGAAGCCCTTGGATGGGAAAAAGCTCTCTCCACTACCGAGAAGGCAGAGTGACCAGAAGTAGAAAGTAACGTCACCGGAGCTGAAATTCTCTGCTCAGTTGAGTCTCCACCCCTCCCGGATCTCCACTCCAAGGAAAGAGTTGGAACCTAGCTGTCTAGTGCAGGGACTTCAAGGGGAAGGGAAGGTTCCAAAAACCTCATAGTCAGTCACCCACAAACCAGGTGCAGACGCTTTGGTTCCGAGGCTTGGCCTGCCCAGTGGGGATCAGCGCTGAATAGGTCAGGGAAACAGTCGAAGAAGGTGGTACCTTCGGATCTGACATTTCGACTCTCAGACCTCATGGCTCTGAAGCTACAGGTCAGATCAGAGAAGGAGTCACAATCAGGTAAGATGGCTCA
>NC_056726.1:322615953-322665953 GCF_019279795.1 Protopterus annectens | reverse complement strand
TTTGTGCGCTGGGAGACCCTGTATTTGTGGAAGACCAGAAAGGGTGGAGATACCAGAAAGGCCTGTAGCTCAGACACTCGTCTGGCTGAAGTTAAGGCTAGAAGTAAAGGTCCCAGGGAGGCAAAACAGGTTTCCCTAGGAAGTCTAATGTATAGGACACCTTTATCAAATTGTTGTGCCTCAAATCTGCTTGCTAAAGGGGGAGACAAAGGCAGACAGGCAGATATGGCTGACATATCAGCTTTTACTGTAAGAGTAAGCCAAACCACCATTCAACAATTCACACAAACAAGTCAAAACAAGGGGAATTTCCACTGTTAATGGGTCCTGATTTCGTTTCAGACACCAGACTGAAAATATCTAATTCTGCCAAGCACGATTTTCTGGTATTTGGTTTCCTTAAGTATGTCCTCAGACAATAGGTGTCTGAAAGAGTTTAGTACCCTATCACCCACAGGATCAACTGAAGAGTCGCCAAGTGGGCATGGATGAGGGTCCCTTTGTCTTGTGTGAGGAGGTCCACTCTGAGGTAACTTGTGGTGATTGCCCTTGGCTAAATACATGAGGAGAGGGGAACCAGTGCTCTCTTGGCCAGAAGGGAGTCACCAGCAAGATTTTTGGTTTGCCCTGCTGAAGGAACACATCAATGTAAGGGTTTGCCCTGCTGAATTTTGAACAAGACTTTTGGGATTAGGGGAAGGGGAGGGAATACATAAAGTAATATCACCTTCCATGAGAAAGGGCATCCACTCTCCACCGAGGATGGGGTTCTCTGGCACATAACTGTGTAAGCTGTCTGTTCGTGGGGATGGGAAAACTGTCTGTTTGAGGAATACCCCACTGGTGGACAATGTCTACAAACATATCCCTTTGAAGCATTCATTCGTGGGATGGTGTTTGGGAGCTGTGCAGGTGATCTGCCATACAATTTTGAGAGGCTGGGATGTACACTGCCTGAAGGGTTACCTAGAATTTTACTGCCAGCTCCCAAGCCTGAAGACCCAGCCTGCACAACAGATAGGATTTGGTCGCACCCCTGTTTGTTCACTTACCAGAGGACTGTAATATTGTCTGTGAACAGCTTTAGAGATCCTAGTTGGAATAAGGGGTGGAAAGTCTTCATTGCCAGTAGCAGTGCCCTCATCTCCCTTGCATTGATTTGTTCCTTCAATTGAGAGGGAGACCAGATCCCTAGTACTTTCAGGTGGCTGAAGGTTGCTCCACAACCTATGTCTGTGTCGATCTCTTGACAAGGAGCAGGAGGATACAAGGGTAGTCCTGGGCTGAGTGACGCTATGTATCCACCAATGAAGTTCCCTCTTAGGACAGGGGAGAGGAAATGAGAGAATCCTAAGGGGTGCTGGTGTTGCATCCACACTTGTTTAGATACCATTGCCGTTTTCTTATGTTGAGTTTGGCTACGGGGAGCATGGGGGTGGTGGATGCCATAAGGCCCAAGACCCTTAGGAACTCGCTACCTGTAAAGTGGTAAACCAGCAGAATGTTCTGGAAGTAAAAGATGAGGTCCTTTACCTTTTGTGAGGGGAAGAGGGAGACCCTCATAAAATCTGTTTGTATCCTTCAACCCAGGAAAATGTAATCCTGTGAAGAGGTGAGAACTTTTTTATGGTGAACCCTAGATTTTGTAGAAGACTGATGGTAAAGGCAATATTTCATCCCAACTCTTCTGTGAAGGTAGCTAGAAGGTTGTCCAGATACAGAAAGATATGTATTCCCTAGAGTCTGTAGTGGGCAACCATGGGAGCAAGGCATTTGGTGAAGACCCTTGGGTGCAGTAGAAAGCCCAAAAGGCAAGGCACAGAATGAAAAATGCCATGCTGATACAGAGAAGCGTAAAAACTTCCTGTAGTTGGGATGGCTGGGAATGTGCAGATATGCATCTTAGATATCCAGGGTAATCATGAAGGCTTGAGGCAGAATGAGTAGGAACAGAGTCTGGAGGGTCAGCATGCGGAAAGTGGGTACTCTTAGGAAAGTACTGAGATGAGAAAGGTTGAGGATGTGTCTTAAGGGACCTTGCTTCTCAGGCACCTGAAACAACCTGAAATAAAATCCTTTACCCATTTGTTTTTTGGGGACACTCTGGATGGTCTCTTGGTTCAATAATTCTAACAGAACCTCTGGGGAAAAAGACAAGTTGTCCACCGAGAGGTTGAGGGATGCCCCTGAAGGAGGGTAACTGATCCCACACTATGAAGTACCCTTTCAGAACAACTGACAGGACGCAGCCATCTTGGGTTACGCTTTCCCAGGCTGCTAGGGATAGAGGAAAGCACTGGGAAAGTGGGATGTAGGTGGGAGGGGGGGAAAGCAGTCAAAGACAGGATGGCTCATCTAGAAAGGCCATTTAGGTGGCAGAGTTGCTGGTGGGGCCCTAGGCCACTGTGGTCTCCTGTCACTCTTTTTGTTCTGGGTTGTGTGCGACATGAAAGTCTACGCACACATACAGGCTCTGCAGGGTAATTTCTTTGGAACTTGGGTACTGGGGAAACAAAAATGTGCTTAAATTCATGCAATTCCTTACCCTTTTCCTGCAATGATTTGAACAAGTTAGCAGCTGCAGGTCTAAACAAAGCAGAATTGTCCAGAGGAGCATGCAGACATTTGGCTTTTATGTCCTCGGGTAAGGGCTGAAGCCTTAGCGAAGAAAGTAGTCTCACCACTGATCCAAAGGCAACTGCTCTAGCAGAAATCTCTGCAGCATAATAGCTGCATGTTATGGAGTAATGTGCTACTTGAGAAGAAGCATTAAGTGAAGTAGCAGCCAAGGTCTTATTTTCTGAATCAGGTAAGCCTGCAAATACTTGTGAAAGTTGGGACACAAGTTCTAAAGCAAATGTTGTCATTTGTGTTTGATAATTTACGACCCTGAGTGCTGGAGTGGCAGAACTGTATATTTTTTTGCCTAGTCTACACAGGATCCTGCTAACTTGATGGCCTGTCAGAAGCCACAGAAATTACAGAAGGATCTGCAGAAGGACATCTGAAGAGAAATGTGCAGTCCTCTTTGCTCTTGTAAAAGCGGTCTGGCCTTTTGGGGGCAGGTAACAGGAAATTTGGTGCCTGTGAAGCAGAGGTAAAAGCATTGAGAAAGGCAGGCAAGACAGGATTATTTGCTGATGGGCTAGGTGATTCCACCTGTAATAGCTCATAGTATTTTTTTGTACTTTAGATACTTGGGTCCTATCCCACAAAGTGGGATCTCATTTCAGCTAGTGTGTCTCCAAAGGACAGGTCTTCATTGATGAGTATGTACCATTTGATTCCCCGTCTAGGAAGGCATAATCCAGGGGGGTAGAGATCTGAGAAGAGTAAGCCAGGGATTCATAGGATCATAGGAAATTACTAGGTTATTGACCCGGAGGTCATTTTAAGCCTAGCCATTTCAACCCAATGTAATATTGTAGAGGTACTAGTCAATAGCCAAGATTGCATTTAGTGATGACTGCCCACGTCCAGGAGGGCTTGTGGGTGCTATCCCCAGAAAGAATTTACGGTGCCCCATCCACTCATCCAGGTTCCTCTTGAACAGTGTCATAGAAGTGCGCTGTTTCACAAATTGGTAGCCTGTTCCAAAGACATGGCAGTCACTGGAAAATAAATCAGTCTCTCTTGTCCTATTTAAATCGCAAGCCATTTTCAAGTCCCTGGATCAGGTGGCCCTACACCCATTTGATTTACGGATATGCAGTAAATTCATTAGGTTTGGGTCTTGGGTTGCTCTGACGGCCAGGCATAAGTCTCCCCCAAGAAGCTTATATGATACGGAGTACAGTGAATAGGATTTAGTCAGTCCATGTAAAGCACATGCTAGAGACGCTTAATCTTCTTTGCTGGAAACTTCTGAGGTCTCTCTAATTGCTGTACATGCTTAGTACGGTACATACCGAATGGGGTTTTATACTCAATTATGGGCCAGATAAGTGCTGAGTACAGGAGGGTTATAACTTGCTTTAGAGGCGATGCCTTTACTAATCAAGTGAACTATGTGGAAAGCTTTCCTTACAATGGTAGACACATGGTGGTCAACGTTAAGATCGTGGTCAACCTGTGATCCCTGGTTGCTTACCACTTCATGGGTACTTAAGGTATTCATTTGATAGTGTGACAGGACAATGTGCTGAATGGAATGATGATGCATTTCTTTGCATTCAGTTTGAGACCGTGATTAATGAACCAGTCGCTGGTCTGTGTGAGACCATCCTGGAGTATACAGACATCATTTGGGGATTCAATGATTGCACCTAGTTTGCAGTTGTCCGCTAACTTGGTCAGCCATAACCCTTTTGTTTTAATCTGAATTTTTGAGAACTATACACCAAACAGTAGGGGGCCCAGAACTGACCCCTGTGGCACCCCGCTGGTAAAAGGTCTGCATCCCACAGGAAATATCATCAAATATAACTCCCCTACTGTCACTAGGGAACAAGTCCTTAATGCTCTAAGACCAAGAACACTGCATCAATGAGCTCAGAAAATATCCCAGGATGTCTTCTAAGCAGCATGAAATGACCTATCAAGGCCTCACGAATTACCATTTAACTGTAGCCTCCAAACAGGCTTCGTGTCTCATGAATGGAAAAAAGCAACAGTAATTCCTCTGCACAAAGGTGGGCATCTACAGACCCTGGAAACTAAAGGCCCATAAGTTTCACTAGTCTTATATGTAAAGCCATGGAAAGAATGATCATGGAGATGATCAATAGAGATATAGTAAACCTCCAGACACTGGGCCCAAAACAATTCTGGTTTCATCAAGGGCAGATCATGCCTACTCAACCTGGTGGACTTCTTTGAGAAGGTCACCAAAGCAATGGATGAGGGCAGAATTGTACACACTGCCTATCTTGACCTGGCCAAGGCATTTGACACAATACCCCACTCAGGCATTGCTGACAAACTCAAGAGGTTGGGTACAAAACCGTATGTCACCCAGTGGATAGGCAAGTGGCTCACAGACAAGACCCAAGAATTTAGAATTGGGGAGTCCACCTCTTATTAAGAGGCCCGTCACAAATTGAGTAATTCAGGGATCAGTCCTTGGACCGCTCCTTTTTGGCATTTAGTTCTCATAAGTCAAGGCTGTCAGTGGTCTCTGGCTGACTAAATTTGCAGATGACTGCAAATTAGGAACAGTCACTGAAGCTCACACTGACACAAATGTTTTCCAGGAGGGGCTGGGACTACAACTAAATGCCATGAAATGCAGAATAGCATCCTTTGGGAAGTCATCCATCCCTGGTAACAATCATATTGAAAACACACCCCTTAGAGTTGACCCAGTAGTCAGGGACTTGAGACACACACATATAGTAATCTAGCCTTTGATCATCAGGTTTCTACAGTGGTGAGGAAATCATTCTATGCTGCGCAGCTTACAAACAAAGGTATGGAATCGAAATCCAAGGAAGTCATTGTTCCACTGTATTCGGCATTCATCATACCTATCATTCAGTACAATGCCCCCTTTGGTATGTACCTAACCAGGCATATCCAACAACTGGAACATCCACAGAGGTTCCTCACTAAAAGAATACAGAGCGCAAGTAATATGTCCTATGCAGACTGCCTCAAGGCCCTATTCCTGTATTCGGTCTCCTACAGGCTTTTGAGGGGAGATCTATGCCTGGCATACACTGCACTGTCAGACCCCACTCTGATGGACCTCCAGCATACCCACAAAACAAACAGTACCAGAATTACCAGTTATAAAGACTGAAACCTTGCCTGTGATATCAATAGGACCTACTGGAGAGATAGGTATTCCAGAGACTACCCCATCTACAGAACAGGCTCGCCATCCATGTGAAGCAGAGTTCCTCCCTAACCCAATTCAACTGCAACTTGGACAATTTGGATGGGAAACTGGAAATTCATCCCTGGTTTGGCACCTATGTCTCTAACAAAAACAGGTAACATGTAAATGGTTCATCTCCCAGGCCCATACTTACACTTATCAAAGGTATCACAACTTGCCAGAGATTTGGGATGCATGGCTAGGCTTAAAAAGGCCCCTGTGGTCACTAGCCTAGTAAGCATCTATGACCCTATGGTCGATGTGGAGTCACCCACTTTGAGTGTGTGTCTGGTTTGTGAGTCAGTTGGCAACCCATCTTACAACGAAGGGGTTTATATTTAGGTTGCTAAGTTTATCGGTAATGCCTGAAAGTGGGATTGTGTTGAAAGCCTTTGCAAAGTCTAAAGTATGCTGTGTGCACTGATTTGCTCTCATGAGTGGCCTGAAATCCACCAGATTTAATGGGCAGGATCTGCCATTCACGAAGACTAATTGGGTAGGATCCAACGTTTGGAGGTCACCTATGTCTTTATTTACGAGGTCCATAATGATACGTTCCACGGCCTTACAGATGAGGCTGGTCAGGCTTATTGGTCTGTAATTTCCCGGGGTCTGTTGCTAGGCTACCTTTGTGGAGGGGAAGAAATGCAGTTCTCCATTCAGCAGGAACAAAGCCTGTGGTTAGGCTATGACTAAGGGTACTTGGTGGTGATGCTAATGTTTTTACGGTGTCCCATGCACTCATCCAAGTTCCTCTTGAACAGTGTCATAGATGTGATGCTCATCTTTTAGCAGGTTTAGAAGACAGCCTGTGATGTCATCTGGTCCCATAGAGGCAGTTTTCTTTGCTTGGACAGGGCTTTGAGGACCTGCTCTTCAGATATGTAAAGGTGGTGTGTGTGTGTGGGGGGGGGGGGGGGTTGGGGGAGGATTTGTTGCAAGTTAGGAGGGGATAAAGGAGTGAAATTTTCAAGCCTATCTGCTACCAAGTTCGCTATCTCTGTGGGGTTAGTGTGTGAGATACCGTTGGCCACCAGTTCTGCACATGCTTGGGTCATATCCTTTAGGTTACATACACAGCTGTAAAAGGGCTTATGGTTATCCTTGGAACTTGCTAGGTTTCTCTCAAAGGAGTAGGATTTCACAAGTTGTCTCGTTTGCCTGTTAAGCCTGAGGAGTGTGCTTTTCCATTGTTGGGTCCTTGTCTTTGTTTTCTAGGACAGCAACGTTTTGCGTTTACTGCAGAGTTTTGTGATGCTGTAACTCCACCATGGCAACTTTATTTTAATTGGGGCTCTGGCTTTGATTCCATCTGGTACAGCGGAGTTTATACACTTATGTAAGTGATTGTACAGGGCTTTAGTGTAACCTTCGGCATAGTTACCACTTTCGTCTTGGAATACATTTATACCTTCACCTAGGAGGGTATAGTTTTTGCCTTGGTGAAGCTTTTTAGTCTGATTTCACCCTTTGTGAGTTCTGGTGCTAGTGTCAGTTCGAAGGTGACTGATTTGTGGTCAAGTTTCAACTAATGAGGGTCCAACAGTTGCAGCAGTGCACCTGTTTGACATGTTGGTGACGAACAGATCTGAAACTAGGGTAGCTAGTAGCTGTATCACAGTCCAGATCCACGCCTGCTGCTTCTGAACTATTTTTAGTGGTTTGTTTGTTCGGAGCATGTTTTCCAAGCCATCTTGGAATAGAATGGGCCTATCTGCACTTTGAGAGAATTGTGTTTGACTGGTACCTGCCTGGTAAAGAGAGGGAAGTCTAGGGCTTGGAATACGCATCCTCATTGGTCCTTTTGAAATTTAAGAGTTTTTTTTTTTAGCTTCTTGGTATTAAGGCACTGCATCTGAGCAAGCTTCTGCTTATTTGTACCAAGCTGAACTGAGGTGGGCTACCAGCCACAACTCTGAGCTGAGATACCAGATGACTAGAGACTTCCGAGCTTCCAAAACAACTTAAGTTGCCTTTTTTTAATTTGCTTATTTATATTTACTGCACTTTTTATTGCCTGCCACTTATTTTTATACTGAATTTGTTTACCGTGCAGTAAACTACTCTGTTATACTGCAATTGCCCTCTACACTGTGCCTGTAAAATTGAATTTTACTGCTGTTTTCATTGTTTACCAAGCTTTTTTATTGTTTTCACTCTTTATCAAGTATTTAACTAGTGTTTTTTTTTCAGTGTTGTAAAGTTCTGTTCTGCCTGCTCTGCTTTTCCTACCAAGCAGTACTTAATTAACTGATCTGTTAACTGTTTAAATCACTGTTTAGAGCATCCTGGCCGATTTTCTGCTGTTGTATACATTTTTTCAGTGTCTCATTCTCTGAAGATGCCTCGTCCTTAGATTTACCCCCTTCCCTAGTTCTTTTAAGTGGAGAGACAGTACACAGAAAAGGCCCTGAGTGAATTGCTCCCCATCACTAGCAAGTTCTTTTGGTGGAGACAAATGCCCCCCCCCCGCATGTAGGTCTGCTTTATGTAGGGTATGAGGGCCCAACGTAGGCCTGCATTCGAGCAGGTCAGAATCTACTTCTTCCCTAACAAGGATCTGTGGGATCCCCTTAGGGCTTTCCATAATCATGAGCCGTGGTTCCCCTTGGACATCTGAAATGGATGCCTGCTCGGCCTCTGCAGACTTGCTAATGCTCAGATCCAAGGTGGCCTGGACTTCAGGCTAGGCTTGCAGATCTGTCCTGTGAACCTGTCGTGTCTCCAAGCTGTCCCCCGCCTCAAGAGAGGCATCTGCATCCAAAAGTTCAGCAGAAAGTTCAGTCCTTTACTTTTTGGCCTTCCACTTCAAAATCGACTTGGCTTCGGGGTCAAAGGATCCCTCTATAGTGATTTCTGCTAGCAGCTTTAAGCTCCGATTCTCAAGGTAGTTGGCTAAAGATGATAATCTACTCCTTAACGTCTGGGACAAATACAGCAGTTTTTTGTGGTCGTGGTTTGAGCCCAAGCAAAGCACGCACTAGAGTTGGCTATCTTTGTGTGGAATTTGTCATCCACATTGGCACTTGCCCCTCTTGGATGACATGAACCTAATCAACAACAGTAGCAAAAGTCAAAACAATCCCCCAATGAGGCACTTATCTGAAATTTGAAGAATTGCAGATGACTCGAGTCAGACCATACATTGGAATCTGGTGTTCGGATCTGGCAGAAGAGAAGTTCTGAGATGCACACACAGGTCACTTTTATGGCAGATGTCCGATCGCAGCCTATGCGCAACATACCGCGCACCCTACATCAGTAAAGTCTTTTGTATACTGGCAGACATCGGGTCTGTCTAATTAATGGCCAACTCCCAATATCTTTTTATAATGGGAACTGATCAGTCTGCTCAGTGGGTTAATTCCTCTGCAAATAATCATAGCTCAGTGTTTAATGACTGCACTTACTGATGGCAAGATAACAGATCTGTTTGTTGATGGTTGCCAACACTAAGTGGTATAAAAACACCCAACATCCTCAGCACAACGCTGGCAGTACACAACATGGGCAGCCCATTGTACTGTTGTTCTGTGTGACCTGTGAAGTGGTTAATATGCTGTGTTGCTGACTATACAAGACTTGCTTCTGGATGGATATACCACACATTCCATAAAGTACGGTGAACAACAAGAGTCCTCCTTTTATGCTGGGCTGTATTGCTACTTTTGATTTCTGAATCAATCTTTTAGGTTTACATACAACACTTCTGCTCTGCATTGCATATGCCACTTGTTCAGGCAACATTTCTCTTTAAACACCATTTAACCACGTTAAAGGAGTGAATACTACACATCAATACTGCATGGATCTAACTCAGTGGAGTGCAATGACATACACAAAACCAGTTTGTCTAGATTCTATTGTCTAACATAACTGGAGAATTTATATGCAGTTAATTCTGCTAATGCTGTTCATGACATATTAATCTAGGATACAGGGAGATTGTTATAAACTGGACTTAGTGGACTTAACTTGAGCAGTGTGCCCTTTTCTCAAAATGGTCTAGGCCGTGATCCAAATATTATACCGAAAAAAGCATTACCGTGGCATTTCCATGCTTAGAACAGGTTAAATGTGCAACAAAATCCCCAGATTCAAGGAACACACTAAATTCTCCAAGCAGGGCACATACTGTTTTTCATGCACAGCTACCAAACTAATGTACTTAAAGAGAGAATAAATGTGCAACTAGTTCTTCTACAGAGCACTCTACTAGAGTACAGCTGCTCCAAAAACACTGAACTTATGCTCAGGGTCATAGTTACTACGCATGAAGTTCTTGAGACCATTTAGAAGCCTAGCCTAGATTTCCAATTGTCCAAAAGCACTGTCTGGTTAAGTGACTTCCTCAAGATCACAAAGTAGACAAATGAAGTTGGAAAGATTCAAAAACTGTGCGCTTGGCACAGAAAGCAACTAGTTAGCAAGCCAAAGATTTAGTCCTCTGTGCTAACTGCCAGATAACTGTCTTAATGCAGTCCTTTCACTTGCAAAAAAGATGCTTCATCCTGAGATGCAGTAAATTGGATTAGGGTGATCAAGTATATGCAAAGCACAACAAAGTACAGATAGTATCAGTTAGTTATTAAAGTTTACATTCAAACAAAACACAATGCTACAGTACATGAATGCAGTGTTATTAACAGTTCTGTAACTGATAATGGACTGAATCTGGCTGCAAACCTACAAATGGCAATCTTCACACAGAATCCTTTTACATCTAAAGAGGTTACCACCTCAAAACAGAGGTTCCATCTGGTCTGATTAGACTGTGCAAGCAGGCAAGTGAAAAGCACAAATATGAGGTTAGTGTACAGTCAACAAAATGCACTCTAATGCAACACAACACAAGCTGTCAGATTGTAGCAATGATGCAAAGCAATTCACACAAGTTAAACAGTTTTCTCCAGATTGAACTGTGCTGCGACATAATCCACATAATTTCTTGAATCTTCAAACAGGATGCATCACCCCCTCAAACAAAGAGGTAGTGGTCTGAATCTGATGACTAAAGCAAAATAAGAGCACAGCAAGCCACAAACTAAGGTCCAAGTTCAAACAAAATGCAATGCAACATAATAGGATCCTTCCAAATGCAGTCAATGTAAATCAGTTCAGCCACTCTCACCAGACTGATGTGTGCTGTAGCTCTTCTGTTGGTCTATTTGGTAGTATTTCCAAATATCTGTAAAAAGGAGGCCCAACCCAAAATATAGGCACATTGGCTTGAATTAGTTCAGTTTCAAACAGGTAAATAAACACAAAATTAAAATACACACAAATAAAAAAAGAAGTTATGTGCTTACCATAATGTTACATCTGAGTTGTTGCACTTCATTTGTCTTCAAACTGTGGGACATGCATCTGGGATGGATCCGACTGACGCATTTCTCTAGCATCGGATTCGAGTTCCAAGCTCCTCCCCTACCCATAATGCCACTGTCTCCTTCCTCCCTTCAGATCGAGCTTGCTGCCCACTATAGCAATCCAACCTGACAATGTCTTACCCCTTGACACAATAACCCAGATCATTCCTTATGGTACTACCATTTTATGCCAAAAAGTGCCATGTCTTTCAGCCAGACCACCACACAGCCCATACAAGGCAGGGGGAAGGAGGGAGGAATGGTTGAAGACAAATGAAGAGCAAAAATTCAGATGGAACGTTATGGTGAGTACATAACTTATTTATCTGAAGTTGTTGTCTTCATTTGCTCTTCAAGAAGTTGTTGTCTTCATTTGCTCTTCAACCTGTGAGATAGAGTCCCCAGCTACCAAACACCTGGGAGGCCCTCATATTCCGTAACACGGCAGAGCAGGACGCCCTACTTCTGCAGAGAAGATCCAACTTGTAATGGGAGATGAAAGTATGTGAAGATGCCCAGGTAGCTGCAGAGCAATTGTCATCCAAGGAAACTCTGAACCAAAAGGCAGCTAAAGTAGCCACAGACCTAGTAGAATGCAACTTAACTTGACCTGGCGGAGACACTCCACTGGTTGAAGATACAGGGTTCCCTAAAAAGGGCTTAGAATAGGAAACTAAAAGTTGATCGGCCTTGCAAAAGGCCTTTGTTCTGTGCAAGTAAAAATGTATTCTCTATGAACATCCAGCAGGTGCAATTTATACTCTCCCTTATTCTGGAAGCTTGGAAAGAAGACTGAGGTTGATGACCTGGTTGACATTTGATTCTGAGGCCAGTTTAGGCAGAAAGGAAAGATCAGTGCACCAAGATACCATGTCTTTATGAAAGATCATGTAAGGGGGCTTTAATCAGTAAGACCTGAAGCTCAGACATTCTTAGCTGAAGAAACAGCAATCAGGAAGGCTGTCCTCTAAGACAGGAACTGTAGATCCACTGAAGGTCCCACGGAGGCGTAGGGTCCTTGATCGATGGCCTAAGAAAAGTACCCTTCAGAAAAGCTTTACAGAGCTTAGAAGAGGCTAGAGAAGCTGAATTATCCCCTATGTGGAAATTAGAAATAACCGCCAGCTGAACTTTAACCATAGAGAAGCTGACCACCTGTTGAAAAATGCCTGCCAGAAACTCCACGATAACAGGAACTGGAGCAGTGAAGGGATCCAAATTCCACTGAGATGCCCAAACTAAGAAACACTTCCACTTACTTGAATAAACCTTTCCCGTGAAAGATCTATGAGCCGGTACCAAAATCTTCACCAGAGAAGATAGCCCGCGAGTCCCAACTATCATGGGAACTGCAGCAGCCAAGTGGTGAGCTTCAGACTGGCCAGATTTGGATGTGGAATCCCTGAGGGATGTGAAATCAGATCCGGAACGGGATCCAATGTCCAGGGAGGACACACTACATGAGACCAGAGAGAAGGAAACCATACTTGGCAAGACCAGAAGGGGCCACTTAAGATGACTGAGCCTCACCTGCTTTCTGAATGAGTGTTGGTACCAGAAGTGGAGGATGAGCATAGAGAAGACCGGAGGGCCAAGTATGGACTAGAGCATCTCTGGGGGACTCCCCTGGAGGGGGGTTCAGAGTGAAAAACTCGTTGCACTTTGTGTTAGAAGGAGCAGCAAAGACAGCAAGGCTGACCCCACTTAGAAAGATCTGTTTCACTACTGAAGGTTTCAGAGACCACTTGTAAGGCATCAGGATAGACCCGCTGAGCCTGTCCGATAGAATGTTGGACGTCGCCAGAATGTGCGCTGCCACCAGAAAACAGCCGGTAGAGATCATCCACTCCCACAAGCTCATGGCTTCGCAGCAAAGGGGATAAGACTTGGCTCCCCCCTGTTTGTTGGTATACCAGACTACTGACATACTATCAGTCTGGATGGCAATCTTCCCTAGGAAAAGAGCATGAAGAGTTTACAATGCCAATAGCATCGCCCTCACTCTCCAGGACGCTGATATGCAACTGGCTCTCCAGGGAATACCACGTACCTTGAACTGTCCTTCCCAAACAATACCCCCCCACTCGAGTAGGGAGGCACCAGTGGTCACCATGGTCAGAGGGGTGGGAAGAATAAACAGGCGACCGTGAAGAAGATCCAGGGACTGAATCCACCAGAGAAGAGAATCTGTGCATGCTCGTGAAAGATGAACGGGACAGGACAGTGGCATATCTAGAAATGACCACTGGACCACCAGACTCCATTGGAGCACCCTCATATGTAACTGAACTGTGGGAATGACGGTGATTGTGGCTGCCATGTATCCAAACGCCCTTAAAACAAACTCTACTGGAGGAGATGGGATTACAGTTGTGTACACTTACTATAAATGTAGATGTTAGAGTGTATTCACTGTTGCAGTCATTACATTTGGGTAATCTGCTAGCAGGTTGCCCTCAGTCGGCCTGAATAAAAGTTTTGGGTCCTGCGTCGGTTGCTGTCTCCTCTTCCATGACATCAGGTAGTCAGGGGTACAAAACATGCAGCCGACACCATTTTAAATCCGTTTTTATTGCCCCAGATATCAGGTGCACCCCAAATGGGGAGCAAAAATATATAAATATACATATGCATGTAATTTAGTACACAAAAATTTTACCTCCAACTAATACATATGCATGTAATTTAGAACACAAAAATTTTACCTCCAACTAAAAGCAAATACACCAAAAGGGCTTTTGAGCATAATGAAGGAAAGAAGAGGTATAATAATAGAGAAGAAAGGGGGCTGGCGGGTGGGTAACCCAGACTGCAACAGTGAATACACTCGAACATCTACATTTATGGTAAGTGTACACAACTGTACTATGTTCTTCATGTTTCACTGTTGCAGTCATTACATTTGGGTAGAATCCCAAAGCTATGGATGGGAGGATGGAATTATACAGCATTAGAAGTGGCTATAAGGCCCTGCAGGACAGCAGTGGCAAAGCCTGCCCTGGAATTAGAAAAGAGTCGTAAATGGTAATGTTTTGTGAACGTATGAACTGAGCTCCAAGTAGCAGCTTCTAGAATGTCTCTAGTAGGAACCCTCTGAGAAAAGCTGCAGAAGTAGATGCAGCCCAGATGGAATGGGATCGGATTCCCTCGGTGACAGGTTTACCAAGGTGCATGTAGCAGAAATGAATACAATGGCTTATCCATTTTGAAATAGTCTGCTTTGAGATAGCCTTCCCCTCTGCCCCTGCAGCAAATGCCACCAGTAGCTGCTCAGACTTTGAGATTTTTGTCATGTCCAAGTAGAATCTTGGTTGTCTGTGTACGTTCAATGAATGCAGAATCCGCTCCCCCTTGTTCTGTGGATTTGGGGAAAAAGCTGGCAGATGAATGGTCTGGTAAAGAGCCACACTGGATACCACACCTTAGGCATAAAAGTAGGATTGGTTCTGAGGGCCACCCTGTCCGGATAAAAAAGATAATGAAAGGCTCCACTGCCATGAGAGCCTGTAGCTCTGAAATCCTTCTAGCTGAAGTGACTGCTAAAAGAAAGGCAGTCTTCCAAGAAAGAAATTTTATGTCTGCAGTAGCAGCTGGTTCAAAAGGAGATAGGTTGAGTTTTTTCCAGCACAAAATTGAGGTCCCACTCAGGAGTTGGAGCTCTCCTGGGAGGTCTAAAATTTTTGGCCCCTCTGAGGTACTGCTATAGCAGGGGATGAGCAAAGAGAGGAGGCTCTGTGTTGTAATGAGCCAAGATGGCAGAGGCATGGATTTTTATAGAAGAAAAAGAGATAGGCCCTTGTATAGCATCTCAGTTAAATATTGCAGAATCTGAGGAATATTGGGCATTGCTATGTTTATTCCTTGTGCTTGGTTCCAGGCACAGAATCTTTTCCATTTATCAGCATAAGATTTTCTAGTACTAGGCCTTCTAGCCTCCAAAATTATATCCACCACAGGTTTACTGAGGGATGTGACTGGTGAAATTAGTTGATTAGCCATGCTGCAAGATTCAGAGTTTGGAGCAGAGAGTGCAGAATTTGATAGTTCTGCTGAGACAACAGATAAGGAGTCTGTGGCAAGTACCACGGAGGAAGGTGTGACATATTCCTTAGAAGGGGGTACCAGTGTTGGCAAGGCCAGTCTGGAGCAATCAGAATCATTTTTGGTTTTGCCTGTCTGACTTTTAGTAAAACCTTAGAGAGCAGAGGCAGAGGGGGAAAGGCATGGACGAATAGGTTTTTCCAGCTGAAGGATAGTGCATCCACTTTCCAAGCTCTTTTGTGATGAATTCTTGTGCAGAATTTGTCTAACTGGTAGTTTTGGGGAGAGGCAAAAAGATCTATGTCTGGGCTCCCCCATTTTCATGTCAATATGCTGAAGATTTGCGGATCCAGTTTCCATTCGTGTGGGTCCATAAGATTTCTTCTTAGGTCGTCTGCCAGAGTATTTTGCTTTTCTAGCAGGAATTGAGCTTGTAGATGTATTTGGCAAGTTAAGGCTGTGTACCACAAGGCCATGGCTAGTCTGCAAAGGGGGTAGGAGTGGGTACCCCCCTGTTTGTTTATGTACCATATAACTGTGGTGTTGTCCGTCTATCAGTAGTTACCCTGGATGAAGGAAGTCCTTGAAGGCTGTCAGAGCATTCTGTACAGCTAGCATTTCTTTCTGGTTGATATGTAGGTGAATTTGAGTTGGGCTCCATTCGCCCTGAATGCATCTCCCTGTCAGATTGCCCCCCAAGCATAGTCTGATGCGTCTGTAGTCAGGGTTTGTGTGGCAAGGGGTAGAATGAATGACGGTCCCTTGTTTTGGTGACAGGCCTTTGCCCACTAAAGGAACTTCTGTTGCAGGCAAGGAATGAGAGGAATCATGGTTTCCAGGCTGTGACAATGTTGACTCCATAAGCTTTTTAGGTACCATTGAAGTTTCCTCATATGCAGTCTTGCATATGGAATTAGTAGAATGCAGGATGCCATGAACCCCAAAGCCTGCAGAATTTGTCTTGCAGATAGCTGGGTTTTTGTGGCCACTTGTTTGAAGTATGTTATCAATTGAACTTGTTTGTCTGGCGTGAGGTAAGCCATCTGGGCAGTTGTATTCAAGCTTGCACCCAGGAATGTAATTATTTGAGAGGGTACCAGTTGTGATTTCTTTTCGTTTATGGTGTACCCTAGGCATGTTAGAAGCCTTTTTACAAACGCCAGATGTTGTAGAAGAGAGTGCCCTTGTCCTCTGCCTGAATTAGACAATCGTCCAGATAAGGATAAATTTGAATGTTTCTTTGTCTGCAAAATGCAATCACTGGTGCCAGGCACTTTGTGAAGACCCTGGGCGCAGTAAATAAGCCAAAAGGCAGTGCAGAGAACGGGTAATTCAAATAGCCTGCTTTGAAGCGGAGGTATCTTCTGCAAGATTCCCTGATTGGGATATGCAGATAAGCCTCTTTTAAAGTCTAGAGTTACCAACCAGGCATTCTTGCCTAGCATAAGCAGTAGCTGTTGTAGAGTCAGCATCTTGAATTCTGGAATGTCCAAGAAAGTATTTAGAATGGATAAGTCCAGAATTAGACACCACGATTTGTCTTTTCTGGGTACCAGGAAAAGTCTTGAATAAAAACCTTGCCCTTTTTCCTTTTCTGGTACTGGTTGAATAGCCCCATATCCATGAGGGACATGACTTGTTTCTGGGCCTCTGCCCACTGATTTGGAGGCAGATCTGGCCATCCGTTTGGAGTTGGCAACGTGTGGAAATGAATACTATATTTAAGACCCACTTGTCCTGGGTAATTAGATGCCAATTTTGAGCATGAAGTGCTAGTTTCCCCCCCCAAAGGGGGTGCCAAAAGATAAGTTCTTGGAAATGACAGAAGAAAGTCATTGAGACTGTTTACCGTATGGTGGTGCTTTGCTACTTCCTGATTTGGAGGTGGAGGCACCCCATTGTTTTGTCCTGTAAGATCATTGTGACTGAAACCTGGAGCCCTTGGAGTGTCTGGTTTTGACCTGAGGGCTCTGTAGGGTAATGGAAAGGACCAGTTCGTAGTAGGCCAGTGCCTACTGAACCTGGGTGGTTGCACTTGCAAGAAATATTTTACAGTTTGCATACATTTAGCTTGGTCTTCCATCTTTTTCAAAACTTCTTCTGCCTTATTACCAAACAGACTGTCCTGCTGTAAAGGAGCATCCAGCAATTTAGCTTTAACATGATCAGGCAGATTATGCTCCTTCAGCCAAGCATGTCTTCTTATCACAGATCCAGTTACGGTGACCCTGCAAGGTTCCTCCAAAGAATCAAAACCACACTGCAAAGTATGCTTTTCAACTTATTCAGCTGAATGCAGTAAATCCTGTAACTTTATTTTCCACACAATCAGAAATCAACATCATTTTCTGTTTCAGTAAGCCCATGACATGCTGTTTATATTTAAGTATATGAAACTGACAGTTTAAAGCCCTGATTGCCAGCGTTGCAGATGTATAAACCTTCTTACCCCATCTATCCAGCACCCTGGAGTCTCTATTAGAAGGGGTAGGATTTTTAATAGTAGAAGCCTTAACACCCTTGGGACCCTGAGAAATTGTTTCAGGGCCAGCAGTAGGACTTTTGAAAAGAAACTTGTGGGAGTCAGGAACCCTGTAATATCTGTCTGGCTTACTAGGAGCCGGAGGCAGGGAATCAGGAGCCATGCTGGATTCTGAGAAAACATCAACAATGTCTAAAACAGGAGGTATAGCCACAGGCCTATGCTGAGGAAGAAGAAGAAAATCCCTAAGCCTCTTTTTGGATTCTGAAAAATTCTGACTCTCCCAATGAAAATGTTTCCCTTAAGGTATCAAAGTCTCTCCAAAAGAAAAATCCTCATGAGGAGAAGCAGAAGGGATGGATTCCTCTGCATCAAAGTCCTCATAAGGGGGAATAGAAAATTCCTGATCAGAAGAGGAATCAGAATAAATGGAAACCTAATCTAAAGATTCATAATCAGTGCCTTGCCTAGGCCTCTTAGCAGGAGGGGGTTGGGATCCCCTGATCAAGGTAATTAAATCCTCAGCCACTTTGATCATTTGTTTTTTAGGCATAGGGGCCCGAGCACGTGGCTCATGCGTCGGTTTTTTAGACATAGAAGTTGCTTTTGGCCTTGTTTTTGATGATTGCGTCGGTTTAATATACAAATCTTTAGGCCTGAAAACACCCTCAGAATCCGGTGCCTGCTCAGCGGCTCCAGACCTATCCAAGGGAGAGACATCCACGGGTTCAATACTTGGAGAATCTCACAACACACCAGACAGCAAATGGGTCTCAGTAGAGGCCTGCGTCTCAAAAGTAGCGGGCATCAGGGGCTGCGAAAGCGAACCAGCAACTGGCTTAGGAGAAGTTTCATCGTCGGTTTTGGACCTCGACTGTCTGTCTTTTTCTTTGTGTTTTTTGTGAATTCCGGTAGTCTGATTGCTAACAGACGACATTTCAGTATAGTTAAATCTTGAACCAACGTATTTAGAAGCAAAAATATACAGACGCTTAATAGTGCGTTGGCTGAATTTAGCACAAAACTGACAGCAAGGCACGTTGTGGTCAGGGCCTAGGCAAGGAATACAGTACAAATGAAAATCCTTATGAGGTATTTGCTTCCCACAAGTAATACAATTAACTTTTACTGACATCGGTAAGGAGCAAGAAAAAGTTTCCCCAACGGAGTACTTCACTTTGGTTTGAAGACTTCGGTTCTGAAACTTGAAAATGAAAATTTCAGGAGACGGCTGACCGGCACTTGCGAAAGTACAGTTTTGTACCTACCATAAACGTAGATGTTCGAGTGCGCATACAGCTGCAGTCATCACACTTGTGTTATCCTGCCGTCAGGCGGGTCCTCGGTCGGCCAAATTCCAAAGTCTAGGTCCGGCGTCGGTTGTCGTCGCTTCTTCCCTGACGTCAGTGCGGCAGGGGTATAAAAGAGGCAGCAGACGCCATTTTCTTCAGTTTTTCTTGCCCCAGATGTCAGGTGCCCCCAGAAAGGAAGGCAAAACATGATGTCATGCAAACATACATAAGTAGATAAATCTAAACAGTAGTTGCAAGCAAATACACCATAAAGGAATACCCCAAAAAGGTTGTATGTTAAAGGTGTTTGTCATAAGCCCTGTCCTAAGAGGGGATGGAGGGAGGGTAACCTGGACTGCAGCTGTATGCGCACTTGAACATCTACATTTATGGTAGGAACAAAACTGCACTATGTTCATCGTGCATACAGCTGCAGTCATCACACTTGGGTAGAATCCCAAAGCTAAGTAAGGGTGGCTGGTACTAAGCGGAATTGGGAGGGGCTAGAATGCCCTGCAGGACTGCTGTGGCAAAGCCCGCTCTAGATTTCGAGTATAGTGGAAGGTGATAGTGCTTGGAGAAAGTGTGCACTGAACTCCAAGTAGCTGCTTCCAAAATGTCCTTGGTAGGGACCCCCCTGAGGAAAGCTGCTGAGGTAGCTGTAGCCCTGGTGGAGTGGGATCTGATGTATACAGGCACTGATTTTCCATGAAATGAATAACAAAAGCGTATGCAGTGGGCTATCCATTTTGAAATAGTCTGTTTGGAAATAGCCTTTCCTTGAGCACCTGTAGCATAGGACACAAAGAGCTGCTCAGATTTTCTGAATGACTTTGTTCTGTCCAAGTAATAACGAAGTTGCCTGTGAATGTCCAAGGAATGTAGTAGCCTCTCTCCTTTGTTTTGTGGATTTGGATAAAAGGTAGGTAAATGAATAGACAGATTCAAAGCCACACTGGATACTACCTTTGGCATGAAGGTAGGGTTGGTTCGTAAGGAAACCCTGTCCTGATGGAAAATGATGAATGGTTGCACAGCCATGAGGGCCTGTAGCTCCGAAACCCTGCGTGCTGAGGTAATAGCCAGAAGGAAGGCTGTTTTCCATGACAAGTATTGTAGCTCTGCTGAAGAAGCCGGCTCAAAAGGAGGCAGTGTCAGCTTCTCCAATACGAAGTTGAGGTCCCAAGCTGGAGCTGGTGGTTTCCATGGGGGTTTTATATTTTTTGCCCCTCTGAGGAACTGCCTTAATAGAGGATGTGAGAATAAAGGAGGATCCGTATTGTATTGTGCTGAAATGGCTGAAGCGTGGATCTTGATGGAAGAGAAGGAGAGGCCACTGTTTAACATCTCAGTTAGGTACTGTAAAATCTGAGGTATATTTATTACCCAAGGATTCTGACCCTTTGCTTGATTCCAGGAACAAAATAGTTTCCATTTGGCGGAGTAGGTTTTTCTAGTAGAGGGTCTCCTGGCCTCCAAGATGACATCCTGTACCTCCTTGGAGAGGAGAGTTTGTTGGTAAACTAAGGTATTCTCCATGCAGCTAGATTTAGAGTTCTGAGCTGGCTGTGAAGGGTCTTGTAGTTGTGCTGGGACAACAGAAGAGGAACTTGAGGAAGGATCCATGGTGGTGATTGTGACAGGCTCTTTAGGAGAGGATACCAGTGCTGTCGTGGCCAGTCTGGAGCAATGAGGATCATTTGTGGCCTCTCTGCTCTGGTTTTTAATAGGACTTTGGCCAGTAGAGGTAGAGGCGGGAAGGCATAGACTGTCAATGTTGTCCAATTGAAAGAGTGCGTCCACTTTCCAGGCCTGTGGATGATAGGTCCTTGAGCAGAATTTTTCCAACTGGTAATTTCTGTGGGTAGCAAATAGATCTATGTCTGGCTGTCCCCATGCCGGAGTTATTTTTGAGAAGACTTGAGGATGCAACTTCCATTCGTGTGGGTCTGTCATATTTCTGCTTAAGTCGTCTGCCAGTGTGTTTTCCTTCCCTGGCAGGAATTGTGCCTGTAGTTGAATTTGTAATTCCAGTGCTGTGTTCCACAGGGTCATGGCTTGCCTGCACAGGGGGTATGAATGCGTTCCCCCCTGTTTGTTTATGTACCACATGACTGTGGTGTTGTCAGTCTTTATTAATAGCTGGCCTGGATGCAGTAGGTCTTTGAAGGTCATTAGAGCATTTTGTATGGCTAGCATCTCCTTTTGGTTGATGTGTAGGTGCATCTCTTTTTGGGACCATTTTCCCTGAATACACTGACCTACCATGTGTGCTCCCCAGGCGTAGTCTGAGGCGTCTGGTGTGATGATTTGAGTTGCTTGTGGTAAACAGAAAGGAAGACCTGTGTTTCTTTGGCATGCTTGAGCCCACCACAAAAATTCCTTTTGAAGGCATGGAATGAGTGGTATAATTGTTTCCAAGCTGTGGCTGTGCTGAGACCGTAAGTTTTTTAGGTACCATTGTAGTTTCCTCATATGCAGCTTTGCAAATGGTATTAGTAGGATGCAAGATGCCATGAACCCCAGAGCCTGCAGGATTTTCCTTGCAGTTAGCCTGGTTAAAGTTGCCATTTTGTTGTAGTATTGAGACAGTTGCCCTTGTTTGCCTGGCGTGAGGTAGGCCATCTGGGTTGTTGTATTTAAGCTGGCAACCAGGAAAATTATCTGTTGAGATGGTTTAGTTTTGATTTCTTTTTGTTCACTGTGTACCCCAGGCAGTTTAACAGTTTTATTACAAACGCCAGATGTTGTAATAGAAGGTCCTTTCTGTCTGCTTGGATCAGGCAGTCGTCCAGATATGGGTAGATTTGGATTCCTCGTTGTCTGCAGAAGGCAATTACTGATGCCAGGCATTTCGTAAACACTCTGGGCGCAGTAGATAAGCCAAAGGGCAATGCAGAGAATTGGTAATGGGTTGAACCTGCAAGAAATCTTCTGCAATCTTGTCTGATAGGGATATGCAGGTATGCCTCCTTGAGGTCCAACGTTACCAGCCAAGACTCCTTGCCCAGCATGGGAAGAAGCTGCTGTAATGTGAGCATCTTGAATTTTGGTACCTCTAGATATGTGTTTAGAATAGACAGGTCTAAGTTGGGTCTCCAATCTTTGTCCTTCCTTGGTACCAGAAATAGCCTTGAATAAAAACCTTGACCTTGTTCTTTTTCAAGTACCTCTTGAATTGCTTTCATATCCATGAGAACGGAAATTTGCCTTTGTGCCTCTGCCCATTGATTTTGTGGCAGGTTTGGCATGCCTCTCATTTTTGGAAGGGTGTGAAAGTGGAACCTGTAGCCTCTTCTGTCTATAATATCCAGAATCCATTTGTTCTGTGTAACAATGTGCCAGTTTTTTGAAAAGAAGGCCAGTTTTCCGCCCAAAGGTGCTGTCATTATATCTTTGTTTGGCAGGCATAGGGGAAAGTCATTGCATCTGTTTTCTAAATGACTGTGGCCTATCTTCTCCACCTCTGGGGGCTGATGTTTGCCACTGTCTAGCTCTAAGACCCTTGAGGTTGTCCTCTACCCCTTGGGCGTCTGTATCTGCCCCTTTGGGGTCTGTCCGTGGCTGGAAAGGACCAATTTTTTGAAGGCCAGTTTCTGCTGAAGCGTGGAGGCTGCACCTGCAAGAAATCTTTAACTATTTGCATAGATTTCGCTTTTTCCTCCATTTTCTTTAGTACCTCCTCAGCTTTAGCACCGAACAATACATCTTTTTGTAGTGGTGCATCTAATAACTTTGCTTTGACATGATCTGGCAAGGTGTGCTCTTTGAGCCAAGCATGTCTACATATGACAGACCCCGTGACAGCAGCTCTGCATGAGGCCGCTAAAGCATCAAAACCACACTGCAAGGTATGTTTCCCCACTTGTTCTGCTCCATGCAACAAATCCTGCAACTCTTTCAAGTCTGGCTGTTCTGTTTGTGTCATTTTGCCTTTCAGCTGAGATAGCAAGAACTGTTGGTATTTTAACATATGAAATTGACAGTTTAATGCCCTCATGATTAAAGTGGCTGATGTATACACCTTTTTCCCCCACCTTTCTAATGCTCTGGAATCTCTCTCTGAAGGTAAAGGGTTTTTAGCAGTAGAGGCCTCGATTCCCTTGGGGCCCTGTGAAATTGTTTCTGGGTCAGCAGTATGGCTTTTATAAAGGAACTGGTGAGAATCAGGAACCCGGTAATACCTGTCTGGTTTAACAGGGGCAGGAGGTAAAGAGTCTGGATTAAGACTGGCTTCTGCGTACACATCATCCAAAATATCTAAAACAGGAGGGATAGCCAGGGGCCTATGCTGGGGAAGTAGTAGAAATTCCCTGAGCCTTTTCTTGGAATCTGAGTAATCTTGGCCTTCCCAGTGGAAGTGCTCTCTCAATGTATGCAGGGTTTCCCCAAAAGAGAAGTTCTCAGGGGGGGAGACCAAGGGAATAGACTCCTCAGCATCAGAGTCTTCAAATGGGGAATAGGTGTAATCCTGGTCCTCAGAATGGTCTGAAGTAATAGAAGCCTGGTCTGAGGAAGGGTAGTCTTCCTCCACCCTGGGTCTTTTGTCTGAGGGGGGTTGAGAACCCCTGATGAGAGTAATCAAATCCTCAGCCATTTTAAGCATCTGTTTTTTAGGCATGGGGCCTTGAGAGGGGGTCTGAGGCCCTTGTTTTTAATTTTCACTGCAGCTTTAGACTTAGTGAATGATTTAATAGAGGAGGTGGTAGGCCTGAAAACGCCTTCAGAAATGGCAGGCCTCGCTAAAATTTCAGTTTCCCCGCCAAGAGTGGCGTCGGTATCTGCAGTGGGAAAGGAGACAGAGGATCCTGCGGCCTCGGGTACTGAAGTCGCCGGTAAAATAGTTTCATCAGTAGTCAGGGGCTGCGTAGGCACCTCGCTGAGAACAGGTAGTCGGCCTAAGCGTGATCTCAGTACTCGGTGCAGGCCTCGGATGTCTATCCTTATCCTTGCGTCTTTTGCCTAAAACTGGCGTCGGTGCATCAGACATAATTAAATTTTTTGCCAAAATAATGAAGGGCGAACTCCGCCCGGCGCTTAATAGTGCGCTTGTTAAACCTAGCACAAAAACGGCAGGCCGATACGTCGTGGTCTGGCCCTAAACAAGGTATACAATAAGAGTGAAAATCCTTATGCGGTATTTGCTTCCCACAAGAAATGCAATTATTAACTTTGTCTGACATCGGTCTGAGGCAAGAAAAGTTTCCCCAACGGGGTACTTAGCTTTAAAGAAGACTTCGGCTGAAATACTGTTCGTAAATCTCAGGAGCTGGCCGACCGGCACTTGCGAACCGCTTCTGCTTCGGGCACCGCGTGGCAAGAAAGACTGAAGAAAATGGCGTTGGCTGCCTCTTTTATACCCCTGCCGCACTGACGTCAGGGAAGAAGCGACGACAACCGACGCCGGACCTAGACTTTGGAATTCGGCCGACCGAGGACCCGCCTGACGGCAGGATAACCCAAGTGTGATGACTGCAGCTGTATGCACGATGAACATCTGCTTCTGCTTTGGGCATCACGCGGCAAGAAAGACAGATTAAAATGGCGTCAGCTGCATGTTTTATAACCCTGATGACCTGACGTCATGGAAGAGGAGACCACAACCGACGCAGGACCCAAGACTTTGTTATTCAGGCCGACTGAGGGCAACCTGCCAGCAGATTACCCAAATGTAATGACTGCAACAGTAAAACAAGAAGAACATCTTGAAGTATGTGCAAGACATGAAGTTTCAGGGACTGAAGTCTGTCTGGTGTCAGGAAAACCTTGGTCTGAATGGTGTCCAACTGGGCTCCAATGAAATCCAGAACTTGAACCAGTTCTAACAGGGATCTGTTGAGATTTATGGTGATACCTTGGATAAGCAAATACCTGGCTTGGCAGAGTATGCCTGGAGGGGGCGGAAAGGAGCCAATCATCCAGGTAGGGGAAGACCTGGAAACCTTGCAGCTGCAGGTGAGCTGCTACCACCACCATCACTTTGGTGAACACCCTGGGGGGGTTGTGGTGAGACCAAAGGGTAAATCTCTGAAGTGGTAATGATGGGCCCCCAGCCAGAAGCGGAGATACCTCAGAGAGTCTGTCCATTTTGATGTGATATAGTATGCATCTTGAAGGTCTACTGAGCATATCCAGTCATTCTCCTGCAGGAAGGGCAGGATAGACTGGAGTGTGACCATCTGGAATTTCATCTTGGCAACTGACAGGTTCAGGATAGAAAGAACCAGAATTCACCTCAAGTCCTCCATTTTCTTTGGCACTAAAAAGAACCTGGAATAGATACCTAATCCAGACTGGTCTGGTGGGACGGGCTGGATGACTCATTTTTCCAACAACTTGGAAATTTCCTGTGCTGCTGCCTCCCTTTGCATGGGTGGAATGTGCGGGAGGTATTTGGCCGGAAATGGCCAAAGAAGAAAGGGGACTGAATATCCTATGGGTATGATTTGCAACACCCACTGATAGTCTGTGATAGACTCCCAGGCTGTTGGATATAGTAAGTCGACCCCCCCCCCCCGACTACTTCCAGACACGAGCAGCCGGGCAACCCTTCAGGGCTGCTGCACGGGCCTGTCTGAGAACGAATCCAGAGACCCTTGGTTCATCGGGCCCCCTCTACCGCGAGGGCGGCATTTGTCAAATCCCCCTCTGCCTCTGGGGGAAGGCAAGTCCTGGAATAATGCTGAGACTTCCAGAACCCCATCTTTTTCGCCCCCCCCCTGAATCCTGGAGAAGGATCGTTGAGGGGTTAAGAAGTGGATTCCGATGGCAGACAGTCTTTTCATACGTCTCACTACAGACCAGTGTGTTACGTACAGTCTTTCCAAAGAGAGTGGGAACCATCATACCGTGTATTTGTAAATGACACCTTGAAGGGCTCCAAGAAGGTACAAAGTTGGAGCCAGGCATGATGCCTGAGGGCAACGCCTGCTCAGGCAGCTCTGGCATGTCTTCAGTAGCATGAGAGAGAAGTCACATAGAGGTATTGGCAATAGAGGTGAGGGTGGCCATTTGAGAGGAGAAAACCTTCCTATCCTCCACCGACATGGACCCTCAGGTAGACTCGACCTCCTTCACTAGGTGTCTCTGAAGCCTAACAACGTGCGCCACGTAGTTCAGCGCACATACAGAGAACGTTGCTAGACCCCCTTCTCAAAACAGTCCAAGGTCTTAGACTCTCAGTCTGGCAGGTATACCATGGAGATCTCCTATGCAAGTTCCTTCTTGGTGGCCACCGCCACCACTATGGCATCGACAGGGGGTCCCCCCCTTTGACCAGTGTGCTTTATCAGTAGGAGCGCAGAGGACCTTATCAGGGTGCTTGGGGATAGGCTCTACCGTGTCGGGCTCCTTCCATATCAGAGATGTTAACAAGATCCACCAGAGGATCTGAGGTGCTTGGGGATAGGCTCTACCGTGTCGGGCTCCTTCCATATCAGAGATGTTAACAAGATCCACCAGATGATCTGAGGGAGGGGACAACCAGGAAGCAGGGGGCCCTGCGCCAAATGTCTCCATGAACAACGACTCGTAAGGGGGGTGGGTTTTTGGACAGAACACACCCCATGCTGCCGCAGGATCTCCATGAAGTCTCCAAATGAGACATACTCTGGTGGTGATCGAGGGAAGCCTCCCCCTTCTTCCAAGTCTGTGTCCTCCATGAGAGACTCCGGCAGGGAGTCTAAGTGCCTCCTTTTACAAGTGCGTTTTCTAGGAACCTCCTCAGGTAGGGTTTTCTAGGGAGGACACGAAAAAATCCAACTGTTCCCATGTGGGAGCTCCCTGGGGCAGAGAGGCAGCTGCCTGTCCCTGAGGTGGCAAGATGGTGGAATCCAGACCAGACTGGGGGGGGGGGGGCCAAGATGGATTCAGAGGACAAGATAGTCACAGGTCTCGATGGGATCAAGAGAAGCCTCTCTCCACCACGTCAAAGGCAGAAGGAGAATGAACCACCTGAGCTGGGGCTACGATCGGGTCTGTAATGCTCTGGATAAAAAGGAGAGCTGGAGCCAAACCTCCAAGCACTGAGACTCTTGATTGGAAGGCTCTGCTCTGAAAAACTCAAGAGCCGAAAACATCCCTTGGATCCGGCACAGAGGATGGCTCCAAGCTCGTTGGAGACAACCCAGTGAAGGCAACAGTTGGCGTCGAGGTATCCAGTACACCGACCCCTCAACACTGAAGGTCCTCGAACAGAGGACTTCAAATCCGGGAGTCAGATCGGAGAACGAAAGATCGGGATGAAGGTGGACTGCATGCCCCTAGCTCTGGAGGGAGAGGGGCCAGGCAAGACTCCCATCTGTATCGGAGTGCGGATGAATCTCCACATCATCTTGTCCATCTCAAATTCAGAAAGGCTGTGGGTGGATCTGGAGGAAGAGGCCACCCACAATGGCCTAGAGAAGCGATGAGGTGATGCCGATGCCAGGGAAGGCTGCAAGCCACCTCCGGCTCCGGAGAGAAACAAAGAGAACAGAGTCGGGGAGAACCAGTGCTAGGAGCCAAACGGAGCTTAGTCAGTGGTTCAGCTGAGGAAGAGCAGTCTGTATCAGTGTTTGTGCTGCTCTCAGTCCCCAGTCCTCTTAGTGGAAGATGGAGTCTCAGAGGCTGGGGCGGAGACAGAAGTAGAAGGGGTAAGCCTGGGCCCCCATAGTAGGTGGAGGGAGAAGACCCTTGAGAAGAAGTTTATTCCTCCTGTAGATCAATGTGAAGGGATTAAATACAGCACAGATCGAACAGGAGGAATACAGATGAGGAACCCCCCTAAGCAAACACAGTGTGTGGCCATCAGCTGGGGAATGCTTACGGCCACACACTGTGCACTTACAGAAGCCTGGTTTGGGTGTGTGTGACATTTTAGCGACAGAGAGCCCAAACAGAAAACACACGCACACACACGCACATTTAGAGAGAGGACAAACAGTGAGAGTAAGGAGAGATTTTTTTTTTTTAAACAGACGCCTGGATGCAAAACGGTAGGGGTAGGTAAAGGATTGAAAGAAAGATTTTAGATAGAAAGGATTTAACTCACTTACCCAAAGAAAAAAATGGAGCAGTGGACCACGATGCTTGCAACGAGCGTGGCAAACAGGATCTGAAGGGAGGACGGAGACAGGGGCAGTATGGGTAAGGGAGGAGCTTGGAGCTCCAATCCGATGCTGGATAAATACGGCCGAGTCGGATCAGTGTCCCACAGGTTGAAAAGCAAACGAAGACAACTTCAAATTACACCATTAGCACACTACCAAGTCCTAGGAATGCAGTCACCATTTAAAACAGTTCAGCCACTGTCAAGAGAGTACACCTCAAAACTGCACATACTATTTTACCAAATTTTGCTTTATTTCCTGAATGCAAACTATTCACTCACCTTTTCACAATATAATCAAAGACGCAACTTCCAGTATAGCACTTCTCTAAAAAGGCAATTCTCCCTGTGCTCTCCATGTAAAATCTATACTGCACTTATTTCCCTCTGGTTTTGCTATGTGCCAACCACAGCAGGTACTACATGAGCTACTGGGAATCAATGCCTTGAGTTTTTTTCATGCCTAAAAAGAGTATAGACCGGCAGTTGTGTCTTGCACTTCAGGTAACCAGACCACAAGGGCTCCAGCAATCCCCCTGAACAAGAACAATTATCCACTAGGAAAGACCCTCTTGCAAAGATTTTTAGCGGAGATAAGGAGTGTGAAAGACTCACTACAACAATATGTGGAAAGCAATGATACCCAAATCAGAGAAGTAGTAGCAACACTGAATAATCACTTCAATGCCTTCAGTCCTTGACAAAAGACAATGCAAGGGGAAAGCAAGTGTGAAATCAGCAAAGTGCAAATGGAATATATGGAGCAACAGATTAACGAGCAGGAAGATAATGCAAGATGGCAGAATTTGTGATTCTGTGGTATGCTAGAGGGCAGAGATCGACAATATGTCAGGGTTCTACTAAACAAATGGGCTGATCTTCCCATTAACTAAATTCTGCTGGAAAAAATGCACAGGGTGCCATGACAAGCCAGTCATGGCAAAGCTCTGAGGCATATCACAGTTGAGGTTCCAATCCTGTGCTCTGAAAGAGAGCAAAAAGTGCAAAACAGTGCAAAAAGTTGACGTGTTTGGACAGCAGGATCTTCATGAACAAGACTTTCAGTAAAACCTGGGAAAGGAAATGGTCTTTTGTTCAGGTAATCCTGCTCTGCTGGGCCAAGGGGGCGTTACTTCAAATTGACCTAGCAAGTAGTGCTTCAGATCAGAATTAATGGTGCTCTGAAAGAATTTCAGTCTACATTTTGTAGGACTTTGATTGCTCTACTTCTAACTGGGACATGGGGAAAGCAACCTTAATGGAGTAGAACCTGGAAGCAAGACACGAACAGCAAGAACCGCTGGGACTGACCTTTATGGCTTAGCAACTTTTCCCATTTTTCAAGCAACAGGGACTGTTACAGGAAAGGATGGAAAGAACATCCCTTATTGCTGCAGCAAGGAAGAAATAAGGATCCCCTGTTGTGTGCTTGTGCTCTAAAAAGCAAATACTCTTGGTAGTGTCTTAATATTAATGTGTTCTGATACAGAGGTTTACTCTCAGTCCCTGTGGAATCTCATTATAGTATCTTGCCATAACAGGTATGCCTAGCCTGCAGGGGGGACACAAGATGGGATGTAGTTTAGGTGACATGTAGTTTAATTTAGGTTAACTAAAACTCTAAACTAATTAAAATGACTGCGGTGGTGGCTCTGCGGGAGCGCTGTCGCCTCACAGTTAAGACGTTGTCCCGTTAGATTCTCAGCTAGAGCGTCTTCTGTCTGGAGACATGCATGAAATGGGCGTACCTTCGCTGAAGGTTGTGCATCAGGGCTGGCAACTCGGCACGCAAAACTCTACTGCCAATCATTAGCGGACCGGAGTACAATGTGGCAACCCCTAACTGGGAAAAGCCGAAAGACACAACAACAAGAGGTTTCCAGAACTTGAAAATTCAATTTGCTATTGTTGATTTCAACTACAAAACAACTTCTTGTTCAGGTGGACTACTGGGATGGACAGGGAATGGTCTGGTAAGTGAGGCAAATAAGATTATACTCGATGTTCATTCACTACGTTTTGAATTTAGGTGCAAATATTACATGATGCCGTACTGTTATTTTTCATTATGTTTATAAAGACTTGGTTTCGCCTGCCTTTTGAGTATTTTTACATAATTTACATGTCCATTACATTATAGGTTCATAGGTTCATACTAGGCTATCTGCCCTAGGGCATTTACAAGCCTAGCCAGAGTGTGTTTGGCTTTCGCCACCCATTTTAAATTAATTTTGCTATGCCTTTTTTTGAGGTTAGTATACTGTGCCTCTGTCTAACAGTGACACAGAAGTGATAGCCGGGGTAAACCTACGATCTCCCATCCACTCATCAAGATTCCTCTTGAAGAGAGTCAATGTGGGACTCTGCCTAACCTGGACTGGGATTTTATTCCAGAGTGAAGGGAGCCTCTGGGTTATGAATCTGTCCCTCCAGCATGTCCTATTTATTTCAGTGCTGAGGTTCAAGTCTCTCGAGCGCGTAGCTCGATGGGATTTGGATTTTCTGAGGTGCAGCATGTCCATTAATTCCGGGTTGGACATGGCTTTATACGTCAGGCACAGATCGCCTCTGAGCAGGCGGTATGCCACTGAGTAGAGCTGGAGTTTCTTTAACCGGGAAGCATATGGCATCTGTTTGAGCCCTTTGATACTCTTGGTGAGGTACTTTTGGGGTCTTTCCAGTTGCTGCAGGTGTCTGGTAAGGTACATCCCAAAAGGGGCATTGTACTCCATTATGGGCCTGATGAGGGATGAGTAAAGAGGTACGGTGACCTCCCCTGATCTAGATGTGAATCCCTTCATGATTAGGTGGGCTAAATAAAATGTTTTTCTAACCACTTTGGCCACGTGGTTGTCAAATGAGAGATTGCTATCAACTTGGGTCCCCAGGTCCCTAATGACTTCTTCTGTACTTAATGGATTACCACCTATGTGGTAATTTGTGGGCACTTTGTTTTTGCCAAAGGGGATGACTATACACTTTTTGGCGTTTAGCTTGAGGCCATGGCTCTGGCACCAGTTGTCTGTTTCTATGAGGCCCTTTTGGAGGATGCTTGTCAGCTGGAGAGTTGATTATGGCACCCAGTTTGCAGTCATCTGCGAACTTGGTCAGCCACAGTCCTTCCATGTTGGCCTGTACCGCCGAGAAATATATACCGAACAAGAGAGGTCCCAGGACTGAGCCTTGTGGGACGCCACTTGTAACTGGTTTGGAGTCTGACATGGCTCCAGCAATTCTAACCATGTGTGTTCTGTCCTTGAGCCAGTTTGCAACCCATCTAGTGACATAGGGGTTTATATTTAAGCTGGTGAGCTTATCTATAATGACCGAGTGGGGTATTGTATCGAAGGCTTTTGCGAGGTCCAGGTAGGCTGTGTGGACCACCTTCCCCTCGTCAATGGCCTTGGTGACTGTTTCAAAGAAATCGACCAGGTTTAAGAGGCAGGATCTGCCCTTAACAAAGCCAAACTGGGTAGGATCCAGTGTCTGTAGGTCCCCAATATCTTTATTTATGAGGTCCATGATGATCCTTTTCATAGCTTTGCAGACCAAGCTAGTCAGGCTTATGGGGCGATAGTTTCCAGGATCCGTTGAGGCACCAACCTTTGTGGAGAGGGACCACTGTTGCTGTACGCCACTCTTTGGGTAGATATCCTGTAGTAAGGCTAAGACTGAACAGTAGTTTTATGTTTGGGTTTAGCTTTTCTTGGAGTTCATGTAGGAAGCAGCCCGGGACACCATCTGGTCCCATTGATGCTGTGTTTTTTGCTTTGGAGAGGGCGGCTCTTACCTGAGCATCTGAGATGTCAGGGGGGCAGCACTCTGTTGGGATAGATATTTGCCCTTTTGATGGGGAGAGGGGGGAGAAGTTGGCACTGAACCTGTCAGCTAGGATGTTGGCAATGTCTGTGGGCTCGGTGTATTTATTTGTCATTTTGGACTAATTCTGAGCATATCTGGGAATTCCCACCCAGGTTCCTAACATAACTAAAGAAAGCCTTGTGATTATCCTTAGTGTCCTGTGCAATTTTTCTCTCGAAGCTGGCCTTAGACGATTTTATGAGTGCCAATAGTTTTTTGCTAATACTGATCAGAGATGCCTTCCCTTTTTGGGATTTTGCTCTATCATGTAAGTAAGCTTCCTCCTTCTATTGTATAGTTTGTTTATGGCTGGGGTCCACCAGACAGGACGTCTGCCTTTGGAGGATTGGGTCTTGGTTTTATTTGGGATTGCATGATCCATGCATTCCTGAAGGTGTTCATAGAATGCGTTTATAAAGGATTCTGCGGTCTGGGCCGTATTTTCCACAGGCCCAGGGGCTTTGAAGGATTTCGCCTCAGTTTTGAGGCGTGTGAAATTTGCTTTAGAGAAGTTTTTCACTGTGGTTTTCTGGGCAGGGGGTGGGGTCGGGATGTGAATATCCAGTGAGATTAGTTTATGGTCTGATCTTACCAGTGAGGGATACACTTCTGGTCTGGAGCATAGTGTCCCCATGTTGGTGATGATCAGGTCCAGTATGTTTTCCCCTCTTGTGGGAGTGGTAACAAGTTGTTCCATAGCATTTGAGTTTATAAATTCTAGGAACCTTTGGGCTAGGGTGTTGGAGCTAGAGTAATGCTCCCAGTCTATGTTTGGGTAGTTGAAGTCGCCCAATATAATGGTGTTTGGAGAAACCTTCATATTTTCCAGTATTCTCAGGAAGGCCAAGTGGGGTTCCTGTGTTTGGGAGGGTGGTCTGTAGCAGGCTATAAACTGGAAGGCAGTTTTACCCACTGTTAGTTGCACATGGATAGTCTCTGATGCTTCGTGCTGTGCCACCAACCTGGAGGTGTGGGTATCTTTGACGAATATTGATACTCCCCCTCCTTTTGTGGTTCGGTCCAAGTTTTGGGGCCAAAAAGCATGGTATGAGGTATAACCTGGTAGTGCTGGGGTGCTCTCGGGAGCCTTGAACCAGGTTTCTGTTACTGCACAGATATCGATGTTCTCCATGCTAAGGAGAGTTTCGAGTGCGTGCATCTTGAGGTTTAGACTTCTGGCGTTGAGTAGCATTACTCTTAGTTTCTTATCCCTTGTGATACATATGGAGGTGGGTTTGTCTTTTGAGCCTTGCCTAAAAAAGGCACTATGGGGGTAGCAAGAGCCTTTGCCAATGTCCGAAAGCCCAGGGGTGACAGGTGCAAGCATTAGATCTTTTTGAGCTGGGGACTTTGCTCTGGATTCCATCTTAAGATGTATGGACCTTGCATGATTTACTGTGACGTTGTTTGCAATCCGGTATAAATGTTACATGACAGTTCGCTCACTTTTATTCCCTTTGCAGAGATTTAGACTGATCTGAGGACTTTTGGACTACACTTCAATGCGATATACGGCTCTTTTCAGATTTATATTTTTAATGAAAAAACAAATGCTACAGAATAGTACACTTCATCATCTTTCATTTATTTATTTATTTTTTTTACAGAGATTTAGAGTGATGTTTTTGATTACTTTGCAAGTTATCCAAATACTTCAGTATTAATATAATATGCTCCACTGCAAGTTGTGGGGGTGTTGCCATGACAAAGTTTTCTTTTGGAGCTGGTAAAGTGGGGAGGCATTGGGAAGGGTCTTTATTGAGTCGCTTTTGTGATGGCATATCCCTGTTACCATTGGTACGGTAAACAAACACGTGGGGAGACTAAAGTAAGAGCTCTTGCTCTGTTCCTAGGAGGATATGTTGATGTATATAGTGTTCTTGTGGGATGTGCTGTGTGTTACTGCTATGAGCTTTCCCTGAAACTGAACAGGAAGGTGTTACTTACATTTGTTTGGGTTTCTCCATGCGCTTCTATAATACACTGAACCCATCTTTTGTGGGGAGTGGTTTACTAGAGTTAGGATTAGCAGACAGGTGTGGTAGAATGGAAAAGATCCACCGGGGGAGAATATGTGGAAATTTTACAGTAACAACTGATGACTGAGAAGGTATTAATATTTACCTAGAACATTAATGGGATGATAATTCCTGCTGAAAGGGCAAAAACCCTCCTTTAGCAGCCATCAAATTCACATCTATGATTACACTTTTGCAAGAAAACTCACCTAATGCTGGTGGAACATGCTAATCTAACTAGACGGGGAGACAAGGAGCCTTCCATGTCTTAGCCAGGGAGTAGAAGGTGTCAACAATCTTCTCACATAGACAGTGGATGTCTGAATTAGAAGAAACCTTAAGTGATCCTTTGGGAAGATTTTCAGGGGGCAAAAGGGCAACACTATGGGGAATGAACGGACTTAGATGGCATGTATACAGATACTCAAGTCAAAGATAAAGGACAAGTTTACTACTACTGAGATTATAGCTTTTGGCCAAGGGATAGTAATATTGGGTGATGAATCGAACATGATTTTTGGATGCTTCTGAGGAAATCTCTCTAAACTGCAACTGAGAAAGTATTCATGCGACTCTTTAGAGACCTAGGCTTGCTAGACATATGGAGGAGGAACTCTGTGTAGGAGGTCAATCAGGAACCCGGACACACCATCAAGATTTAGAAACTGGTTAAAGATTGACACATGTTTAATTGTACAAGGAATACATCTCTTTGGTGGAAAGGCTGGAACTGGGCCCTCTCATTTCTCATCAATCTCATCTACTAGTTTATGTTTATTTCAGACTGCAGGAATATATGGAAGGGTTAAAAGATCGGCAGTACCCTCTCTACTTGCTGGAGGCTGCACACTCAAGCATGACTCTGGGATAAATTACTGCATATAGTGGTCAGACTACTGAGGGATGCCCAGAAAGCTGGGACCAGAGCACAAAACTGCAGATCAAACAAGAAATTATTAAATGTATAGCTACTAAAAGAAAGGTAGAGGATAAATGATTCTAGATCTAAAATTGCAAAAAATCAGGTCTCTCTCCAATTAAAGCAGGATAATTTAACTTGGCAAATCAAATAACTGAGGGATTTGAAGGAGAAAGTTCAGAGATTCAGACTGGCAATTAGCAGAATGGTTGATAAAGGTTTTCATTTTGCACAAACTTCTAGACTCCATAAGGACATAGCAATGAAATTTGCACAAAAGACAGTAGAAAGAATAATCTTCAAAATTAGAAGGAATAATGGACCAGAAATTGTGGAGAGGCAGAAAACATTAGTGAACACATTCAAGGAGTTCTACAAATGCATGTATACGGATGACAATATTCAAACCAGGGGCCTGGGAATTACTTGTGAATTCCTACAGTTGGGTACATCTTAGCTAGCTTGGAAAGTTGGTAAAGGAAATCTTTACTTGGACTCATTGCAACAGACAAGAAAGTACAAACATTAATGAGCAAAGGGGGGGGGGGCTCCAGGGTATGATGGCCTTCCAGATGTTCGGTAACTGGAAAAACAGACGAGTTTGTTACACAAATTATGGCACTTTTGAATAATGCCTTGAAAAAGAACAGTCCCAAACTCATGGAAAGAAATGACTATCATGGTTATATTTCAGAAAAGTAGGGATCCATCACTTCCATCATCTTACAGACCCATTTCAGTTTTAAATCACAATTTTAAAGATATTTACGGCCATTTCAGCAAAAGAATGGAGGCCTGGCTACTGGTGCAGATTCCTGATGATTAGTGTAGGTTTGCTGGACAGTGTCACACACCTGACATTATTATTATTATTATTGCATATTCGTTGATAATGCAGGATATATGAGAGTTAAAGCATGGCCTTTATTACTGCTGAGCCTGGATAGTAAAAAGGCATTTGACAGGGTTGTGTGGGAGTACTTATTTATTTGACATTTGTTTACAGGGAAAGTCCGACTGGGCATGAATTCTGTTTTCAATGGAGAGAAAAGTTCCACAGACATAGTTCAATTAATTAACAACATAACATTACAACACAAAGTGAAGTATCAAGAACAACAAGTAGGAGAACCAACATACAGGATAAAAAGTCATATCAGTAAAGCATATAGTGAATACTGAACACCAAGCAAAATACAATCTGCAGTGATAACAGATGACAAACATGTTAAACATGTAAAATATAGACAAAAGACTGAAATAAAGATGAGAAATTTTGCAGCTGGGAAGAGATGAGAAAATGAAGTTAAAGTAGGAAACCATAGGAGAAGTAACTAGAGATTTGGTAAATTAGAGGAGAGAGAAATGAAAGAGAAAAAAGTAGAAAGGGTATTGTCAGCCTAGTGCAACAAGTACAGAGATGAGTAGAGAAGGAATTTCTTTAAAGATTGTTTAAATATGTGAATATAAGGAACTGTTCTAATATCTCTATGGGAATACTGTTCCAGACTTTAGCCAACAAATAGGAATATAGGCAGTGACCTATATACATATACACACACATGTATATATATATATGTGTATATATATATATATATATATATATATACATATATATATATATATATATACATACATACATACACACATATACATATACATACATACACATATATATATATATATATATATATATATATATATATATATATATATATATATATATATATATACATATATATATATATATATATATATACATATATACATACATATATACATACATACACACATATATATACATACATATATACATACATATATACATACACATATATATATATATATATATATATTATATATACATATATATATACATATCAGATGACAGAGTGAAGACCATTTTGGAGGTAATGGTTAACAATGGTGCTGGCTGCTGAGAAGGATGAGGATTTGTATGCCATTTTATCAGGAAGGAGGAGCTGAGTGAACCTGAGGTAGTGAGATAACATGAGCCAGTTTAAATATCAGAGGCCAGTGCAGTGATGGGAGCTGTATATGTCTGACTGGCTGCAAATCTAAAACTACTCTGCTGTAGCAAAGCTCAAGTTTTGATTTTAGGGAGATCTGAACATTGGTGAGAATAGGCAGGCATATAGTAGTGAAAGAAAGAGGTATGCATTGGCTACAGTCAACTCCTGAGTTGGTAAGGAACCTTTCTGATCTATAGAGTATGCCAAGTTTCATTGTGTTTTTCTATGCAATTCTGAATATGAAGATAAAAATTTAGTTATTCATCTATTATAACAAGTAACAATATGTGGTACAACTTCAATTTCAGTATTGTTGAGACAGGATATTTTGAAGGTATCTTTTATGTGTGTTTCAGATTTGGGAAGTACAGGTTTGTCTTATCTGGATTTGGGAAAAGTTGATCACTGAGCCAGTTTTCAATAGAGCCAAAAGCCTGCTGAGTGACTGACTGCAACTGAGAAGGGCTATTACATGAGAGTGGAGGTATCTGCATATTGTATAAGTGTAGCTTGTAGGAAAAATGTATGTAAATCATTTCTAATCATGTTAAAAAGAAAAGGGCTAAGTACGGAGCCTTGTAGAATACCTGTATTAACTGGGAGAAAAGATGAGCAAACAGAGAGCCATTCAACTGACTGTAGTCAGTTAGATAGGTGACTGTTACACTGGAAAAGCCTAAATCAGACACAGTTTAAGAGTAGTTTGGCATGAGACTATATCAAAAGCTTTAAAGAAATCTAAAAAGAGAGAAGAAGCTAAGTTGTCACCATCTCCGGCTTTAATGATGTAGTCCAAAAAGGCAACAAGGGCAGTTGTGATGCTATGATTTGGGCGAACCATGTTGGGTGGAAGTTAATAGATTTTCTTGGAGTAAATATTGCAGAAGTTGTTAATGAATGCATTTTTCTAATATCCTGGAGGGGGCAAGATTACAATACATCTGAGGTTTATTTCAGTGGAGTTTCCTCCTTGATGAGGAGGAATGACGTAATTTTTTCCCAGAGAGACAGGACATGACTCATGAATGGTTTGATTAATTGAGATGGAGATTGGATAGGCAAATAAGAGGGAGCAGTAATTTTTAGATATTCTGATGGAAGACCGTCAAAGAAGGGTGAGCAGTGCTTAAGTTTGTATAGTAATTTTTTATGCAGTAAATAGAGATAGACTAAGGTAAAAGTGGCATTGTTAGATGTTGCAAGTTTGTCAGTGGTGGCAGGGCTGTGTACGGAGTTTTGGGTAAGGGCAGCTATTCAGTCTTTGAAGTGGGAGTTAAATTTAGAAGCAGTTTCTAAGGGAGAGATGTCTGAACAGGAGTTATGGATACTAGGTGTTCCAGAGTGCAATGTTTTCTTGATGGACTAAAATTTTGAGCTGTGTTTTTTTTCCTTTTTTTTTTGGTAAAACTGTGGGGCTGAAGTAATAATGTTTCTAATCAGCAGTAACTTGTTTTTTGTCATGTTTCTAAGTTATTTGTAGGTCTGTAGGCAAGTCTGGAATTTGTATTACCAGTTTTTACAAGCTCTCTCTCTCTCTCATGCATCAACTGTCTACTAAAAGGGGATAGCCAGGGCGATTGGGTGAATGTAACTCGCTCTTTTGTTATAGGAGAATATACTTCTATTGAGAATGTCAAGAAATATTGTATTAACTTTTAGAATGGCATTATCCAGTGGTAGGGAATAGATGGACCAAATCATGGTAATGAGAATATTGTTAAAGACACTGGAATTGAAATTTGAGAGGTTACGACAGTCTTTACAAAGGTGCTGTTTGGTATGACGAGTTGCTAGTCTCTGAGCATAAGTAGGATGGTGGTCACCTAAGGAGTGAGGGTGAGTTTGGACAGTGATGAAGACATGGATTTCAGACTAGGATCCGGTCCAGAGCCAGAGGCAAAGTAGTACAGAAGGAGAAAAAAAAAAACTACTTGTAAGGCTTGGAGATGAACAAGGTAAGAAGCTTGTGTGGCAGAAGAATAAAATAAAGAAGTTATGTACCTACCATAATGTTCCATGTTAGTTGTCCATCTTGCCTTCTTGCTGTTTGGGCTCAGAGCCGATCCTCGGCTTAGACTCGGCCTACTTCTATAGCTCGAAAGCTATTTACTGGCTCGAGGCTAACCCTTATCCCAGAATGCCCAGAGTCAGCTACCCAGATCTCATTTGTGAAAGTGCACACTAGACATATAAAAGTAACCAGTAACCTAAAAACTGATTTACCAAAACAATGATCAGAGTAAACTGTCATAAAATTACCTGTCATGTGAACAAAGAAAAAGGAAATCAGCCAGTGAAACCATAGTGAACTCCTCTCAATCCCCCAGGGAGGGGGAAGACGGGGGGGGGGGGGGCACAAGAAGGAAAGCGAGATGAAGGACAACTAACATGGAACATTATGGTAGGTACATAACTTCTTTATGTTAAGTTGTCCCATCTCGCCTTCGTTCTTGCTGTTTGGGACAGAGTCCCTAGCACCTAAAGACCCCAGGTGGCTCATTGGAACAGACTCTTCAGAACAGTGGAACCAAAGGAAGCCCTGCTCTGGGGGAGCACATCCACTTTGTAATGAGAGATAACGGTATGAGGATTTGCCCAAGTGGCAGCTGGACAAAATGAGTATGGGCAATTTAGACTGAAAGGCTACAGAAGTGGCTAATGCTCTAGTAGAATGACCTTTTGGTTTTGCAGGTAGATCTTTATGTCTTAAATGATAAATAAAGGCAATGGTGTCGGACAACCATTTGAATAAGGTCGCCTTGGAAACTGGAAGACCTTGCTTATTGTGAGCATAGAAGAGAAATAACTGGTCTGACTTTCTTAGCTCTTTTGTCCTATGGAGGTAAAAACACAATTGTCTGTGCACATCCAGCTGGTGAAGACTGTATTCTGCCTTGCTGCTATGATTGGGAAAGAAGACGGGGAGATCAATGGATGTATTTAAATTGTTTTATGAACAGACTTTTGGTATGAAAGATGGGTTGGTTTCTCAAAGAAACTCTATCTTTGTGAAACACCATATATGGAGGATGAACACAAGAGTGGTTGGAGTTCTGAAACACGTCTAGCTGAGTTAATAGCAACCAGAAAAAGTGTTTTCCAAGAAAGAAATTTTAAGGGACATGAAGCTGCTGGTTCGAAGGCAGGCAGAATCAAAGAAGTCAAAACTAAATTGAGATCCCAGGAAGGAGGTGGATCCCTCACTGGGGCCTAAGCAAAGATGTTCCCCTCATGAAGGCTTTGCACAGCTTATGAGACATTATACTAGAAATAAGAATTCCAATATGAAAATTAGATATAGCAGCCAGTCGTACCCTGATGGTAGCAGCAGCCGCACCTGACTGAAAAAGCTCTGTTAGAAATTCTAGAATTTGATGGACTGGTGCTGAAAAGGGGTCCAAGTTTCTAGATTCTGCCCAGTAAGAATCTTTTCCATTTGCTAGCACAAGTCTTTCTCGTAATTGACTTATGGGAGGAAACAATAATATCATGAACTGCTGGGGAGATACTCGGAAGCCTGGCTAAGGTAGGAAGTGGAGTAACCAAGCTGTGAGCTTGAGCGTCTGAAGGGATTGGTGTAACCCGCCTGACAGATTAATCAAAAGATCTGGCACTGGGTCCAGAATCTAAGGCTGGTCTAGAAGGTGGAAGTGCAGGAACGGAAATCATATCTGCTGAGGCCAATAGAGGGCAATGAGGATCATTTTGCAACCCAACGATTTTGCTTTCTGTAGAAGTCTTGGAATTAGGGGAAAAGGGGGAAATGCATAAAGGAGTCCCTGAGGCCAATCGTGGACTAGAGTGTCCCTGGGAGTTTGACCTGGAGGAGGAAGCAGGGAGAGGCAGCTGCTGCATTTGTCGTTGAGGGGAGTGGCAAATAGATCGCAGGAAGGCTGACCCCATTTGCGGAAGATAAGGTCTGCAACTTCCTGATTCAGAGACCACTCGTAAAGCATGAGAATAGCCCTGCTGAGCCTGTCCTCTCTATTATGTTGGATTTCCCAAGGATGTGCGTTGCGGTCAGAAAACATTGGGAGGAAATCACCCATTGCCATAGTCTGAGGGATTCTCGACACAAGGGATAGTACCTGGTCCCGCCCTGCTTGTTGATGTACCGCACAACTGACATGTCTGTCTGGATCGCAATAGTCCTGAAGGAAGAGAGTCTTGAAGAGCTTGCAACGCTAGGAGCACCGCTCTCATCTCTAGGACACTGATATGCAGATGGTACTCGTGAGTTTGCCACATGCCTTAGACTGTCCTGCCTAGATAATGCCCCCCCCCACACCCTTAGACTGTCCTGCCTAGATAATGCCCCCCCCACACCCTATCAGAGAGGCGTCCGTGGTCACTGTGGCTACCGGAGGGGGTTGAATGAAAGGTCTGCCATGAGTCACCAGTGGGGAGACCATAGACCAAGAGAGGTGTCTTTTGCAAGTTTCTGTAATCAGGATCATGTGAGACGGTTAGTTTCTGGAAGGACCACTGCGTGAAGAGAAGCCACTGAAGGATTCTTATGTGGTAACGCTCTAATGGAACAAGAAGAATGGCAGCTGCCATGGAGCCTACAGCTTACAGGACATGTCTGACTTGAATCTTTCTGCTCTGCATTAGAAGTGACACTTGTTGGCGAATAGAGAAAACTCTTTCCTGAGGTAACCTTGCAAACTTCTGTTTTGTGTTTAATTCTGCTCCTATATATGTGGCAGATTGACAGGGCAACAAGGCAGATTTTTCAAAATTTACTGTAATGCCTAGTTGGGTGCAGGTTGACCGTGTACAATCCCATGCCTCTAAGAGTTGATGCCTGGTGGTAGCAGTTGGGAGCCAGTCATCTAGATAGAGAAACACCTGGAATACTTGACGTCTCAGGTGAGCCGTGACTACTGCCATACAGTTGGTGAACACCCTGGGGGCTGTGGTGAGACCAAAGGGCAGAGCTCTGAACTGGTAATGACTGGCCCCTACCCGGAAGTGAAGAAATCTCCTGGAGAGTCTGTCCATTTTGATATGGTAGTACGCATCCTGAAGATCTATGGAGCACATCCAATTGTCCTGACCCAGCAAAGGGAGAATGGACTGCAGTGTTACCATCCAGAACTTTTCTTTTTGCACAGCTTTGTTCAGTCTGCCGAGATCCAGTATTGGTCTCCAGTCACCTGTCTTTTTTGGTACTAAGAAGAATCTTCAGTAAGTTCCGGATCCAAGTTGGTCTGCGGGGACTTCCTGAATGGCTCTTTTTTTCTAGCAGTTTTGAGACTTGAATGACTGCTTGATCCCTTGGATTGGGTGGGACATCTGGGATGGACTTTTTTGCCTCTAGAGGGGGTTGATGGAAGGGAATTTTGTAACCTCCGGATATGACAGATAGTCCCCATCTGTCTCGTTATATTTTGCCAGGCTTTTGGGTACAGAGAAAGTAGAGGTGAGCAGTCGGGAAACCAGTCAGGGATGCTGAAGGGTTTGGCAGAGAAAGTTTCTCTGTCATCCTGATTTTGCGGTCCCCCTCTGCCACGAGGGCGGCGTCTGCCAATGTTGTTGTTGTTTCCCCCTCTGTCCCTGGGGGAAAAAAATCACCACGTGTGTCAGGCAAGGGTCCCTGGGATTTTCAAAACCACATCTTTCCATCTCCTCTGACCTTTGGGATAAGGTCTGTTAGGAGTGGAAAATCTGACTCCCACGGCAGAGAGAGTCTTGGCTTCCTGCTCACACCTGGTAAGCGTGTCTTTCACCTGAGGCCCAAAAAGCGAAGAGCCATCAAAGGGAGTATTTGTGAAGGACGCTCGAAAAGGTTCTGCAAATTGACACAGACGCAGCCAAGCATGTCTCCTGAGAGCCACTTCTGTACCTGCGGCTCTGCTCGCTCCATCGGCTGCATAGGAAATAAGCCTCATGGAGGAGTTGACTACTGAATGAAGAGTCGCAAGCTTGGACGCTATTTTGGGTGATGCTCCCTCAGCTGTAGGATCTTGTAGGGTATCTCAAGCTCTTTTAGGAGATCCCTTTGAAGTCGTATAAAATGAGAGAGATAATTCAGGGACCTCATGGAGAAGGTCACTGAGGAAAACATTCACTTCCCATATCTGTCCATAGTACTAGACTCTGTTTGGTGGATGGACAGAGAAAGAAGTTTCTGCTAACTCTTTCTTGGTGGCTGCTGCTACAACCATGGCATCAACTGGCACACCTTTAATGAGAAATTGTTTGTCCTTGGGAGCCGTTATGAATTTATTTGGTCTCCTCGGAGTAGGTTCCACAGAATACGGAGCTGACCAAGCCTTTCGAGCCACTACAGACATGAGTGGATCGAAAGGTGGAGACACCCAGGAGGTAGAGGGTCGAGAGCCGAATGCCTCCAGGTATACAGACTCATCCTTTGTAGGGGCTAGGGAAGACCAGCCACCCCTCTGCCTAAGCATTTCAAGGATGTCCAAAAAGGAAACATCTTCTGAGGGGGACCCGAGGGACCCTTCCGATTCATCCAGGTCTGTATCGGAGGCGACAAGACTCAGGGGAGTCTAGGTGCTTCCTCTTGCACTTCTTCCAGGGAGGATCCTCTGAGTGATGAGGGGAGGCCTCGGAAGAAGCGGGGTCACCCAATGGGGTGTCCTGGGGAATTGGTTCCCTACGCTTCTGGGCCAGAGGAGCAGAGGTTAGCACATGCACCACGAGGGATGGAGCTGATAGGGCTGATAATAGGGCCGTTTCAGGGGACAGCACACTCTGCATAACCTCAAAGTCATCCCGACCTAGAGGCAAAGAAAACTCTGGCACCAAAGAGATTGGAGTTCTTCGCATCGAGGGCGACTGCTCCAAGGCCGCTGTGGGAGCCAAGCTCACCTGCGCCGAAGCTCCGAGAGGGAGAGCGGGGTTGGACAAGGGTCCAATGCCACTTCCCCCCCTGGGAGTCGATGAGAGAGCTTCGGCGCCCAGATCCCTCGATAGATGGAACAATCAAGGTGATCGGAGCCGACACTGGAACCGAAGAGGAGGTGATCAGCATGGTCGGTTCTACTACCAGCGTGTCCATGGTCTCCGGCTCTGAACTAAGTGTAGTCGGAGGAGGAATGGAAACAGAGGTGGATGGAGCCTCATCCTGCTGAGGTGGGCTGGAAAGTAATTTTGCCAGGGCCTGTGATTTAAGCAACCTGCAGACTACTCTCTCCACGTCCTGATCCAGTAAACTAGAGGATCGAGAGGAGTGGGATGAAGAGCGATGACTGCGTTCACTACCTAGTAAGGGTGACTGTGGCACCGAGCAGATCGGCTCCAATGAAGGAGACTTTGCACACTTGTGGCTCCGAGACGACTTCGAGGTAGCAGTTGGAACCGAAAGAGGAGTTGTCTTGTCGATGCTAGTCGGCACCGACAAACTTGGTTGTTCAACCCAAGAGTCTGTTCCGAAGATGGAGCCGACGGCTTGACAGGCTTAGAGGATTTCACTGGCCGAGAACCTTTAACCGGGGAATCCTGTGGTTTCGATAATCCTCGAAGGATTAATTTGTTTTTGCGCTCCTGCAGGACCCTTGGACTAAATGCATGACAGAGAGCAGGAGTCCTGCAGGTGCACAGCCCCTAAACAATAAACACAGTTAGTGTGCCCATCTGTCGAGACATTTTCTGACAGCATGAGTCACACTTTCTGAAGCCAGAAACTTTGGCCTCTTTAGATATCTTCAGTCTTTTTTTTTTTTTTTTTTTTTTTAACAAATAAAAGAAAAGAAAGGAGAGCCTCTAACTTAAATGGTTGTCTTAAGGGGGGGGGGGGCTCTCTAATTTAAACGAGTTCAGGGGAAACAGAAAGGCATGCGAGGATGAAGCAATGACCAAACCACCACACACAAGAAAAGGCGATAAGAGGATAAAGTACTATATAGCCAAAAACTTTGAAGAATAAACAACAACAATAATAGAAAAAAACTATACTAAGCCTGAGCCAGTAACAAAGCAACCTCCCAGCTGAAGCGGCAAATGAGATCTGGGTAGCTGATGCTGGGCATTCTGGGATAAGGGTTAGCCTCGAGCCAGTAAACAGCTCTCGAGCTATAGGAGTAGGCAGAGTTGGCTCCGAACCCAAACAGCAAGAACGAAGGCGAGATGGGACAAAAAAGTTGCTAGGAGAAAGTAAACTGAGCAAAGCAACAAGAAGTGGCAGAAGGTGCCATGTAACAGAACGTACAATTGTGTCAAATCTTACCAGTAATGGTAGATGTCATCTCTTCACTGTTGCAGTATTCATTACATTAGAGATTCCCTGCTATGAGCGGCCTTATGTTCAGCCAGTACAGTACAGAGTCGATTATCCAAAAAAGAGGTTATGTGCTCACCATAACGTTCCATATGAGTTGTTGCTTTTCATTTGTCTTCAACCTGTGGGACTCTGACGAATCTGACATGGCAACATTCTCAAGCATCAGATTCAAGCTCCTCCCCTACTTACAATGCCCCCCCCCCCCCCCCGTCTCCCTTCTTCCCTCAGATGGAGTTTGCTGCCAACCATAACACCATGACCTAATCATAAGCCTAACTTCTTGGTATTAGCATCCTGAAAGCACCACAGCGAAGACAAAAGCTTGCCACAATAAGGGTGATGTCTTATCCATCCAATGCACCGCACAGCCCGCAAAAAGGTAGGTGGAAGCAGGGAGGGATGGTTGAAGACAAATGAAAAGTAACAACTCAGATGGAACATTATGGTGAGTACATAACTTCTTTATCTGAAGTTGCGGTTTTCATTTGCTCTTCAACCTGTGGGACAGAGTCCCCAGCTACAAGACCCTGGGAGGTCCTCATGGAAAGATGTTCCAAAGCACAGCGGAGCCAAAGGATGCCCTGTCTCTGGACAGGGGATACAACATACAGTGAGCAATGAACATGTGCGAGGATGCCCAAGTAGCTACAGAACAAATGTCATCTAATAAAACCCTAGACCAAAAGGCAGCTGAAGTAGCCATAGACCTAGTAAAATGTGCCTTAATTTGACCTGGGGGAGATAACCCTTTAGCTGTATACGCCCATTGTATGCACTGGGAGATCAAACAGGCAATAGTCACCTTTGACACAGGCTTCCCTAAGAAGGGATTAGGAAAGGAAGCAAACTTGATCCAACTTGAGAAAGGACTTTGATCTATGCAAATAAAAATGCAACTGCCTATGAATGTCAAGCAAGTGCAATTTATACTCTCCTATATTCTGAAAGTTGGGGAAGAAAACAGGGAGATCGATTACCTGATTAATGCTCGACTCCAAAGCCACTTTTTGGAGAAAGGAAGGGTTCATGCATAACGACGCCCTATCTTTGAGGAACACCATATACGGAGGTATAACAGATGAGGCCTGAATCTATGACACTCTTTTGGCCGAAGTAATAGCTACCAGTAAATCCACTGCAGCTGCAGGTTCAAAGGGGGATGAAACCAAAGCTTGTAGAACTAGAGTAAGATCCCAAGGTGGTGTGGGGTGTCCTTGATTGGAGGCCGAAGTAAAAAAAAAGTACCTTTTAAAAAGGCTTTACAAAGCTTGGAAGAAGCTAGGGAAGCCGAATGGTGGTCTATAGGAAAACTGGAAATAGCTGCCAGCCGAACCTTAACAGTAGAGAAACTGGCACCCTGATGAAAAATATCTGCCAAAAACTCGAGAACAGCAGGAACTGGAGCAGTGAAAAGATCCAAATCATGTTGGGATGCCCAAATCGAAAAAGGTTTCCTCTTACTGGAGTAAACTTTCCAAGTGGACAATTTAAGAGTCGCTACTAAAATCTTCTTAAGCAGAGAAGACAGCCAGGGAGTCCCAGCTATCACTGGAACTGGAGCAGCCAAGCTGTAAGCTTCAAACTGACTAGATCTGGGTGCAGGATATCCCTGAGAGATGCGAGATCAGATCCAGAAGTGGATCTCATGTCCAAGGAGGACACGCAACATGAAACCACAGATCAGGGAACCATACTTTGCGAAGCCAAAAGGGGGCAATGATGATCACTAAGCTCCCCAGCCGTCGAGCTTTGTGAATGAATATCGGTATCAGGGGAAGAGGAGAATAAGCATACAAAAGACCAGAGGGCCAAGCATGAACCAGAGCGTCTCTTGGAGGCACCCCAGAGGGGGGTTTAGAGCGAAATACTCACTGCACTTCGCGTTGAAAGGAGAGGTGAAGAGATCGCAGTAAGGCTGATCCCACTTTAAGAAGATCTGTCCCACTATTGAAGGATTCAGAGACCACTCGTAAGGCATCAGAATAGATCTGCTGAGCCTGTCTGCCAGAATTTTCGACCCCCCCCCCCATGTGCAGTGCCACCAGAAAACGCCCAGTGGAGATCGCTCACTCCCACAATTTCTTGGCTTCATGACAAAGGGGATAAGACCTGGTTTCCTCCAGTTTGTTGATGTACCAGACTACAGACATATTGTCTGTCTGGATAGCAATCGTCCCACGGGGAAGATGGGCATGAAGAGCCAGTAGCAATGCCCTCATCTCCAGGATGCTGATATGCAGTTTGGTCTCCAGGGAAGACCATGTGCCTTGTACTATCCTTCCCATGGAATGCCCCCCATCCCCAGCCAAGTAGAGAGGCATCCATGGTCACTGTGGTTGTTGGGGCTGGAAGGACAGAGACAGCCCCAAATAAGATCCGGGAATTGGCACCACCAGAGAAGCGAATCCCTGCAGGTTCGAGACACATGAACTGGATGGGATAAAGGTAGATCTATTAAGGACCACTGGACTGCTAGGGTCCATTGAAGAACCCTCATATGCAGACAAGCTGTAGGGATGAGGCTAATAGTGGACGCCATGGACATCAATGCCCAAAGAACTGATTCTGCAGCGGGATACTGGGTCACAATGTACAACATATGTCTGAGGGACTGAACTCAGTCTGGGATCAGAAAAACTTTGCTTTGAATGGTGCCTAACCAAGCTCCAATGAAGTATAGAGTTTGTACTGGATCCAATTGGGACTTCTTGAGATTTATGGTTATGCCCAACTGATGGGCGGTTTGGAGAAGTAGATCCTGGCTTGGTAGAGGCGATGCCTGGTGAGGGTGGAGAGGAGTCAAACATCCAGGTAGGGGAAGACCTGGAATCCCTGCAGCTGCAGGTGAGCCGCCACCACTGCCATCACTTTGGTAAACACCCTAGGGGTGGTGGTGAGACCAAAGGGTAGCACTCTAAATTGGTAATGACAGGCTCTGAGCCGAAAGCAGAAGAACCTCCGACAGTGCCTGTCCATTTTGATGTGATAGTACGCATCCTAGAGGTCCACTGAGCAGAATGTCACTCTTCTGCAAAATGGCAGAATGTCACTCTTCTGCAAAATGGCAGAATGTCACTCTTCTGCAAAATGGCAGAATGTCACTCTTCTGCAAAATGGCAGAATGTCACTCTTCTGCAAAATGGCAGAATGTCACTCTTCTGCAAAATGGCAGAATGTCACTCTTCTGCAAAATGGCAGAATGTCACTCTTCTGCAAAATGGCAGAATGGACTGGACAGTGGCCATCCGAAAAAAGAAGACACAGAAAGAAGTAGAAAAGGACAACAATTTTTGAAATAAATTACTCACCAGGAACCTGGAGCAATGGACCATGATGCTAGCTAGATGAGCGGCAAATGAGATTTCAGGGGAAGAGAGAGATGGGAAGCATTATGGGTAGGGGAGGAGCTTGGATATGATGCTAGAAAATGCTTCCGTATCGGATCCGTGCCGGAGTCTCACAGGTTGAATAGCAAATTAAAATAATAACTTCAAATCATCAATTATTTGAATGCAGCCTTCCAAAGTTTTCAGGTAGGAAAAATCATAAAATCCGAATAGGTAAACATTATATGTATTCGCTTGTGCATGTTTTTTGAGCCTGTAGCCCGCTCGTGTGTGAAAAATACTCCATTATTCAGTGGAATCACTGAATGGTTGAAAAATGTATTCCGTGTGTGCAAAAAAACAAGATTTTAAAATTTTTTTTTATCCGGTTCGATGTATGTTTGATTATCCGAACTACCCTAGGTCCCAATTAGTTCAGATGATGGACTCTCTACTGTATACCAAAGCCTTTAGTTTGCTTTAAGGTACGCCATTTGTCTCACGTATGCGCTCCTTGTGTAGTGTACGGTAGGGTATTAAGGTGATGTCCGGATGTACCATCCTCAGAACCAAGAGCCCCAGCAGGAACACCAGTCCAAGGAAAAGAAAAATTAATCAGTACATCCAGAACAGTAACAGACCAGGGGGTGGAGGGAGGGAGTGAATACTGCAACAGTGAAATGGAAGGACATCTACTACTATGGCAAGATTTTACACAACTGTACTAAGTCCTTCCATTTCACTGTTGCAGTATCCATTACACTATGGGAAGTGCCAAAGCTCAGAAAAACTTTGAAGGACCAGCAAAGGCCTCTAGGAAGCCATGAAGGATGGCCCTAGCAAAACCAGCTTTAGCTCTGGAAATTCCATCCAACTTCTGCTTTGTAAATGTATACACAGAAGTCCAGGTAGCTGAACCAGGAATAGAGTTAGTATCCAAACTCTTGAAAAAAAGCACCAGAAGAAGCCACAGCCCAAGAAGAATGAGCTTTAACAGAAAAAGGAAGGCTCTTACCATGAAAGGGACAACAAAATGAAATAGCTTTTGAGATCCAAGAAGAAATGGATACAGCTAATCCCAAGGACTTGGAATGAAAGGAAACAAAACTATTCAGATTTCCTAACAGTCTTAGTCTTATCCAAATAAAATTGGAGTTGTTTATGCACATCCAAAGTATGCAGCATCTCCTCACCGGCAGACTGCAGAGGAGGGAAAAAGTGGGTAAATGAATAGACTGATTAAGGGACAACTCATTCACCTCCTTGGGCATAAAAGGATTACTACACAAGGATCCCTTGCCCTTATGAAACACCAAAAAAAAGGAGAACAAGCCATAAGGGCTTGAAGCTCATAAACCTGTCTGGCAAAAGTAAGGGCTAACAAAAGAACAGTCTTACAAGAGCAATATTGCAAGGAAGCTGAAGCTGCAGGCTAAAAAGGAGCCAGAGTCAATTTCTCCAAAACAAAATTAAGATCAAAGGAAGGAGGACATGCTTCCTTG